>NC_133209.1:17905867-17913367 GCF_958299795.1 Porites lutea | reverse complement strand
TTCAACAGTCTGAGAATTATGTTGTAAAACGGACACTGTGGAAATAGAGCACATGTCTGCAGAATTTGAAAGTTCCATGATAGTAATCATAGACAAAACAATAAAAGATATATTTAAGCAATATACCACACTTTCTATGGGTCTACCGGCGTGATAACCCACTTACAATGTTGAGAGGACATGAGAAAAGCTTGTAAATCACTCGCCTGTGGCTTGCGAATGCGCTCACTATCTTAGTTATTTTATAAAACATACTAGACTTGCACGAATCAAACTAAACCTCTTCAATGTAACAAGTACTAACTTTTTTATAACAGTACTTGAATTTGGTTTTTGCTAATTCAGAATTAAGTAAAACCGTTGCCAACTCTGGCATGCAAAGTCTTCGAGTTAAAAAGATTATTTGTTGTTGGTTGTTCAATTGACCACTTGTCTTGCTTTACGCTGAATGCTTGACACACCTGTGTAATGTGTTCCTCTTCTTCTTTATCCAGTATTTTCATGAAATTCTGGAGCTCAGGTATTGAGAAACCGTCCCACTAAAAAGTGAAACATTGCCATTTACACACTGGACTGATTGTTAACTAAATAGATCGTAAAAGCTGTCATATGAAGTACAGGTTTTTCTTAGAGAAGTGGTCATTCATACCCAGGAGGAGAAGGGGTGACAAACACGTATTATCCACCCCTCCCCCGCCAAAAAAAAACTTTACAGAAAGAAACCACACAGATCATACTTGTGAGACCAAAGCTCCAGTACGCCTGTAGTGCCTGGGATCTGCAAGCCGCTCTAGAAAGGGTACAGGCTATGTGTATGGTGTACAGTGTAGACTATACTGATTTCAGACACAACCATTCAGTTTTACTGCTACTAGAAAAGTACAGGTCGCATTAAACTATTTAAGTGGTCTCATTGTGATGCCTTTCACATTAAAGGAGTGTCAGTAGTAAACCGCAAAGCAAAAATTAAGAAATAAACGGACTGAAAACATCCATTATCCATCTTTTGTGCGTAACAATTATAGTTATCTAGTGTTAACTATCAGTGCACCGATCACCTAAATTACTAATCTAGCCATTTTTTCCCCAACATTTGAAAAGAACAATAAAAGGACTTCTGCCTCCTCCCTTCTTTCAGCGAGTACTGTACAGTTCAAGGTCATTATTCGCGCGTTTTTGATTTCTTATCGGGCGTCCAAAACAGAAAGCGCCTATGTCATGTTTATCAAAAAATCTTTTTCTGCAGCGCGTTGCTTGGCATTAAATAGAACTGAGAGATTGCTCTAAGATGAACACTATGTGAATTCTGCCTTCCTTCTTCAATAGTCGTCAGCAGCCTCCTTTTAGTTGGTAAACGCAGCGTGTTTCAGTTTCTTAATTACAAGTCCAAGGACGCCATCTTGTCAAGTGCACTACAACACCAGTGCACCAGTGCACCAGTGCACTGGTGTTTATTCGTACGTAAACGTTTTCTCCGCATCACTAAGTATAGTAAACGCATGTTAAGAGTTTGCTTTCAAACAATCATTATTTAAAATTGTTCTTTAAATCAGAGCAACCCTGAAACTAAGTCATTGCACGAATAGCGTGAGAAAAAGGTACGAATAAAAATAAGAATTAGGTAAATTAAGGCTTTGCTACATGGCAGTGCACCGGTGCACTGTCGGCATGTATATAAAGGGCCTGCTCAAGATAGCTTGTAAACATCGATACTGACATGGGAAAAACTGGAGCTGAGCGATTGCGTGAATCACGCGAGAGAAAGAAACAAAAGAAACGAGAATATAATGCAAGGTTTTACGTGAAGAACAAAGATAAAATACTTAAAGATAGAAAAGAGGAACAAAGAAAGAAGCGGCCTCGCATTGTTGTAGAACAAGAACGTGAAAGTAAAGCACCCAAACCGAACTAGCGGCTTTATAAAGCAAAACAGAGAGCGAGAAAGAAGGCAGAAAAAGAAGAAACATCTACAAATGTTCCTGTTCCACCTATTGCTGTCCGAGGAGCATTTCCTAACAGAACCTCTCGAAAACGAGCTGTCGATACTACGAGAGCATATCTTCCAAGTAGTCAAAGGAAAAAAGTTGCTGTCATTGCTTCTCTTGTGGAAAGTCCCAAAACACAGCATTCTCTCCAGCGACTGGGATATCTGAACTCCCCAGAAAACCAAGAGGACGAAAGAATGGCATCTGCAATTTTAGAGGATGCTAAAACAGCACTTCAGGCAACAAAAAGAAAAAGATCAAACGATGCCTGTGCTGCCACGCACGTCAGTCTTTCATTTCTTTCAGCAAAAAGGGGCCTTGCTTTGTCACCGGAAATTATGATCGGAAAGCGAGTGTGATGTGGATGCTGCAAGATTTGAAGTGGGACACACTAGAAACAAATAGCAGATACGCAAGGCTGTCCGTTATGTGTAAGATGTGCTATGGTTCCCTAGATAAAAAATGGGAGGACTATTTGATTCCAAATAGAGAAAGGAGAACACAAGGAAGCCATGATTGTAAATTAATCATACCGAAAGGACACAAGAATGTTTTTAGACTTTCTTTCTTTCCCAGGACAATAACTGAATGGAACAAATTCCGGAAAGAAACAGTTACCAGTCAAGCTCTCTCTGTTTCTAAAAGTAAACTCTTTTACGTTATCTTTTACTAGCAGATTATAATTTATTAGCTTTTATTATTATCTTGTATATTTTTAGTGTTTGAGAGTTGGTGTGATGTCCCTCGTTGATGTTGCTAACAAAACCATATTTAGATTTAAGTTTAGATAAAACGGGGAAAAATTCCCTGAACCAAAATTCATATCCGAATATGAGAATAATAATAATAGTCATAATAAACTGCAAGAATTTTAAAAATATGTATGTCTGGTAATACTGTACACCAGTTTCTCAGTTTCTTAGCTTGAGGTACTAGTATTGTCTACTACGAATCTTCCCCGGTTTTTGAATACTTCTCCAAACCCCTTGGTATCATCAAAGTACCAAAGGCCAATTTTCATTCTCCCTCACATTCGTGAGAGGTTTCTCAAAGTAATTAAAGCCAGTTTTCCCCTCTTTTTGGACAAATAACACATTCTAAATTTCAGTTTGATGCGGAATATGGTTACTGTAGCCTTCTTGGGATTTGAAATTTGTAGGTCACTAAAATTATGTACTATTATATTTAAATGTAATGAAACTATTTATTAATTTGATTTGTTTCAGTTATTAGAATATTATTGAATATTTGGTGCATAGATGAAGCTTGCAATGCTAGGCAACTGAACAAAGTGAAAGAGGGGGTAATTCAAATGAAACACTGTCTTATTCTAATGATTTTGTCTTAACAACTCAATATCAACAGTCCCAGTGGGGTAAAGAGGAAGAAAATAGCGGCAGGTGTAAGCATAACTGATAAGAAAAAGACTAGGCAAGAGTAATAATATTATTACTGAGGATTCCAAAAGATTCAGTTAAAAGATTTATCACTTACAATGATATCTCCAGTTTCATTTTCCTGAAGTGAAAAGGTATGCCTGAGATCAGCTCCACCCCAGAGTAATCTAAGCACCAGTGGCTTTTCTAAGTCAGACATCCGGCGAAGGATCACTGCAAAGCACAAAATTACAATGTGATATTTGGGGTTAGGTTTAGGCGCGTGGGGACTTCTAAAAGTGACTAAAGGAAAAAAATCTCCAAAAGATCAACTTTCTTCTATAAAATCCCACAATAATTTGGAGTTTTTAGGGTGACCATATATCTTGCCATAGCATGGTCCAGGAAGGACAGGAAAGGGTTAATATTAATATTGTTATCATGGAAAAAGCAATAATATTGACATTGTCTTTAGCAACACTTACTACATACAGGTATTACTGTACTACTGTACATTTAAAACTTGCTATAAATTATGCAACAGAGCCTTTAGCACTGATCAGCAAGCTTAAAAGAACTAACCAATGGAAACAACAAAAATATTGAAAATGAAGTTACATTCATGTATATTACTAATTAATGAAACTCATAAATTTATGTCTTTAAATAAGTTAAACACTTCTGACAAAAGAAGTACACAATTTCATACTGAATTAATAGCAGTGTGCATTTTCTTTGAGTACACAACATAATTTTTTACATTCTAATGTATGCAGGAGATTACACATAAAATAAATTAGTATTTCTTGCTTGCATGCTTATCAAAAATTATCAACACGGGGAAAATATCTTACTATGATTATCTTCTTCTTGGTAACACTCAAACAATGCAAATTTTCTTGGATTGTCAGCCACCTTAAATTTCTTCAAGAGAGCCACAATCACCTTCAACGAGAAAACAAAAGCTTAAGGATACTATGTAAATCAAAGCCACAACTCACAACTCTCCTCCCAGTTATAGGCTTCCCCAAAAAATACATCACAATATTATTATACTATTATTCATTCAAAATATTTCTCGGTATCTGATTGGCTAAAACCAGGGGCGTATCCAGGATTTTTTTTAGGAGGGGGTGCACTCGTCTCTTGCTCTACTTCAACACCAATAAACCACATAGTTTTTTTTTTGCAGAATACCAGATGTATTAGAAACCCGCAGGTCATCTCGGGGAAGGGGGGGGGGGTGGGCACCCCCTGCACCCTCCCCCTAGATCTGCCCCTGAAAATGGCATGCATAATTCATCATTACCAACTACTGCTGACCAAATTTGGAAGAATTTTGTAATAAAAATGTGACTGATGACGTCAATCATGCAGCAAAATTGCAAGATTATTGAACTGTTAACCGAGAAGACCTGGGGGCAAGGTTGAGTTGTTTCGGTGGTGTTACAAAAATGGTGGAACATTTCACTTGTTTCACAAGGAAGAAATAGGCAAACTATTGGCTAAATACACAGCAAGAACAGCAAGAAGACAACTCAACGGATTACATCTGCTTAATTTGGAGAACATTTGCAGAACTGCACAACCCTTTATCTCCTAAACTTGCCGATAAAAATGCACTATCGAAGATGAACTTACATGTAACATCAATAGAGGTAAGCATGTTTTAGATTGTTTTTAAACTAGGAAATATTTTGAATGAATAACAAAACTCTTACAGTTATTGAATTCGGTTTTCATATTATCTGAAAAAAGCTCAATGATGATTTTTTACTCATTTATGTAGCCAACTATTACAATTTCGGCACGCAAATGACCTAACGGCAATCCCCTTTTTCTTGCCGACAAATAAAACTTTTAAAGGCATTTGTTTAGCTCTTGTGGAGACAATTCTTCAAAAAGAGTTGTGAATTCCTTCTGCTGTTGAAACCATTCTGTAAAAAACCCAGTTTTAAGCTAATATTTATTGAACATGTCAGCTAAATAAAGTAATGTAAGACTTAACCTTTTTCACGGTTTCATAGATAAATTTTGTTGAAACGAACAAAGCTTTACCTGCATTAAAAACTTCCAAACCGAATTTCATAGCCTTGTTCATGTTTTTGGGGAACCGTTTCTTTGATTAGTTTGTGACCTTTCTCCGTTTGTTATGGCAGAAAACTGGGAAGCCATTTTGCTTGTAACCTATGTGAGTTTGACTTTCGCTCGGAGGTGAATATAGCACTACTGGATATCCCAAGTTTGAGCAGCCAATCAGAGCATTCGAAAAACGCTGTCTACTTTTAGTATTTACTCCTGTTAAATCCAATAATAATTAAGCCCCCTCAAGCTAGTTCTAATTGCAGCATATTGGAATGAATGATTTATTACCCATATGACGTTTTGATGCTTCGTTAAGAAAAAAACGCTCAACAGTATCTGCAAAACGTATTTTGATCGATCAGCACTGCTAGCTTGTTTTGAAACAATTTTTCTATTTCAGTGTTAAGCCCCCTCAGATGTGCGCCTCTCCATTTATAAGCCCCCCTAAAACCCAATATATTTAAGTGGCAGTTTATAGTAGCCCAGATTGGTAGAGCTCACCCTGAGGTTTTGTTTCTTTCATTTTAACACCTACAAGGCTGTTGCCAAGAGTTCAAGTTGCTGGGTATTATTTGTGGTGGAGAATTGAACTGCTAGTAATTTTTTTGGGTTTTACACTGTATTTTCCTTTTATTTCATATTAAAGTAGCCAAGGACCATGTTCATGAAAGGTGGCCGGGGAAAATCAGGCCCCAGCTCTTAGTGACAGCCCTGCACCTACAGCACTTTTTTGCATCATTTAAATTATGCACATTTTGAATGGTCCACAATATTATCATAATTTTAATTAATTCTTTTGAAACAAATTAAAGTTAACCGTTTTCAGATGTCTTTACAAAGGCAGCACTTTCTTCTCAGTTATTTAAAAACCCCAAGAATTGTTGGCAGACCGGCCCTTATCTGGGCAACTTTATAGTGTATAAACTCAACTCTGAAGCAATGTTTCAATGGAATTACCTCATGAACTGTAGTTTCACTTGTCACATGTAGTGCTTTCACTGTTCCAAGCGGAAGGAAAAATGAGGTCCGCTGAGTTTTCTAAAAGACAAAAATACTAAATAATAACAATCAACATATTTCTATCAATAATAAATGGGTACACCAGTACTTTTGCAGGTTAAGACTGTGTAAATTGCCCTGTTAATTGCAAGGAACAAAGCGAAGTCAAATAAACTACACGTAGTAAACATATGACTATGCACTGACCTTTTGGTCATCTTCATTCTGTCCTCCGACTGTCTCGAATATTGACAGTGGTCTCGCCCCTGCGATGATGTTGATTGGGCGTATTAGGTTCATGTGCACACGTATAAAGCCTTGGTATGCATCTATACCCCTCTAGTAAAATGTAAATTCATTGTAACAGTGAATACATTAAGCTGCCAATATTATGTCAATAGGGGTTGTAATATCCATGATGTAAACAGGGTTCATACTCTTTTGAGCCCTACAGATTCAATGACTTTCCATGGCCTTTTCTAGTTTTCCGTGACATTAGGTTGAACTGTCACTTTCAAAAATTTTCAAAACTCTCCTCCTCTGTTGTTTGTCAAAATGTACAGTGCTCACACTGCTTATTTCTTGTCTCTATCTAATTCTTACATCGTCCATGCTTTGACATCTTCAGTAACTAATCTATACCAAACATAACTATAATTTTCCATGAGAAATGATGTGAACAATATTTCACAAGCATGGGAGAAAGAAAATGTCTGAGTCCCCGACAGGAATTGAACCTATGACCTTCTGCACACTGGTCACATGCTCTACCCACTGAGCTTTGAAGGATTTGTGGCAAGTTGGGTTACATACAAGGTGTGCTTGATCAATGTATAAAATGTGTCCTGTGTACTGCTAGGATCAGCATTGGAAAAATCATCATGTGTATGATAAATAAAGGATGATCATGGTAAATTCAAAGCTCGGTGAAGAAATGAGAAATAATGTGATCAACATGTCATGAGTATGGAACAAAGGAAAAAATTCTGAGTCCATTAAATCCTAGGACCAATTATTATTATTATAATAATTTCAATCCAGACCTGAAAAGTGAA
>NC_133209.1:17830867-17900867 GCF_958299795.1 Porites lutea | reverse complement strand
TCTAGATTGGCCAGCATCTCAAACAGAACATTTTCTAGGTTTAATTCTTTCACTTGTGCTTGTCACTCTACTGTAACTTCATCATGTATTCACATGTATTCTGTGAAAACAATTCTCAGAGAGCACATAGGTAATCTGGAGAATAATATTGTTTGTCCTTATGTAATTGAAGCCCATATTTGCTGGTGAGACTTCAGAGAATCAGTCGCATTCCATTCATTAATAATTAAACAAGTTGGATATTAAATCAAAGTCAAATCATGGTTGCTGGATCAAGAGCTACACTGTATGCTGGTCCTATAATAAATAATATTTTCTAAATATAAACTGAAATAAAAAGCAAGCAGTAAAAAAAAAATGAGAATATTGAGTAACAATTCTGAGTGATATAAAAATATTATATTTCTCCAACTCTGAGGCCAGATTAGAAAATCCACACAATTTAAAAAGGTAATCATAATATTGAAAGCTTGAGAATTGCATTTCCTGTAGATATATCTCTTTGATCAACTGGAGGTATGACTTTTGATCCCACAATTTAAATACTGGACTTATAAAAATGGGAATATGAATACCAAGTGATATTAGGCTCAAGCTTTTATTTCACTCCCCTGATAATAGCCACGTCTTCAAAAACCGTGAAATTATTCTGGAATCTGAAAACAAAACTCTCCAAAAAACACAGAGCTACTACCGGTTTGAACGAGACAAGTCAAATCCAGGCCTTCTAATCAGAGTTTTAAACAGATAGACAGATATAAGCCTGTTAATTAAGCGTCCAAAATTAGAAAAAACAAGCCCGTTTCACTCACTTTTGCAGCGTACACATTGCTTGAACAATCCCCAAATAAATTCACCACAACAATCACACCAGGTAGGATTTCGTAAATGACAGGGTAAAAATGAATGTCCCCTTCCAACATGTCTAACAGGAGCTTTTTCATCGGTCACGTTCTCTGTTGTGACAGAGCGCTTTATTGAAGCACGTTTCTTCGGTCCTTTAAAGTTGACGAAATTTGCAATAAAGTCTTTGACAGGGTTGAAAGAGCTCGGTGAATGCTTTGCGGGTACAGCAGACATATGGGGTACAGAAGTTGCTCTAGTTCTGTCTTTATGATCTGAGTTCATAAGCGTTCTAAATTCCTTAGTGCCCTTTGGAGAGTTCGGACTTCTTGGTTTGTGTCGGTTGTTGACGAAGACCTCGTCGTTTTCCATCATGGTGAATGAATATAGAAACCAAAATATGGCACGTTCAAAAATGAGCAACACTCGTAAAATTAACCAGTTTGGCAAAGGTTTCCCTGGCTGTTTATCTCTTGCGTTTCTCTCTTCATTTACCATAAGGGCTGAAAATGATGAGATTCCAGAGGAAGTCTTGTGTACTAAGGGATCCAATCGCTTGTAAATGTAACTGAAACTTTACAATCGTCTGTGGTATGCAGCCCGCCATGTTTGTTGGTGTGTAAAGTGATATGCCTGAGCTCGTCATAGAGAAAATTCCGGTTACAGGGGTCGGGTAAGGGGAATTGGAAGGGAGGGGGTAGCGTCGACATGTTGTGGTCTCTATTTCGCGATGAAGCGACCAACAACAGCAACAAAGTAAAAAACATAAAAAAAAGAACAAAAATCAGTGTGGATTACGATTAACTCGTGTCATGCAAATTTTAATCAAGTTTTAAATTAAGTTTTCTGATCTATCCAAAACAAATTTTCCGCATTTCGTATAATATTTGACCGGATGTTTGGGTCACATTTTCGTGTCCGTTCTTGTTGACGAGTGACGCAGTGTTTAAGAAGAGCTTCAGGAACCCAAAACGGGTGGAAAAAAAAAACAACAAAGCAATAGGGGTATTTAACTTTTTGGCGGACTTATGTTCTAACGAAGATTCTGATTTAACGAGATCTGACTTTTCGCGGCTTGTTGGAAAACGCTAGAAACACCAGCTTTTGAATCTCATCACAGAGGTCCCAACAATGAGGCACCGAAGTTATTTCTATTTTGAAACTGTGACCTCTTTCTTTGGAAGAATATCGACGTAGAAATTTTACTTCGTACAGTTGTTATCCTGAGTTAGAGCGCATTAGAAGAGAAAAAGGAAATCGAGGTGCGTGGAAGAGAAAAGGGGAACACGCGCGTCCCTCGCGTGTCCTTCTGCTTTTCGATAGACCCAGGGGCAGTAAGTTGGACAGCGAGAAAAGGCGGGTCAGACGTCTTTAAGCACACAGTTTAAGCAACGACGTTTTGAGCGACGCACGCTAACCAGAACTAAACTTTTTGCACTCTTGCCGACAATTTCGGGCAAATCGTCTGAATAAGCTAAGCGTAAAGACACTAGCTTAGCAATACAAATTTGGTAAAAGGGTAAGAGGACTTACTTCCGGTTGACGTGTGTCACTCAAAAACGTCTTTGCAGCTTTTAACACCTGGTGGTGGGAAAAATACTGCTGCGAGGCAAGCGCGCGAACACGTATGGTTCCCCATCACTCTACTTGACAGAGTCGCCGTTTTTACGGTCTCACACACACAGATCAAAAAACACACAGAGGGACCAAACTTAAAATTGCCAGAAGACTGGACCAATTTTTTTATGAATAAATTGAACCCAACAGTTTTTATCACTTATTATATATTAAACTCTATTATAATAATCCAAGCTATTTTTATTTTTATTGCGCTTTTGGGTGGCAATTCTTAATGAAGTGTTTTTATGCTTTTAAAAAAGATTGCTTGGTAATATAAAATCAATCTAGATAAAAAAAAGTCAGGTTGCGTTCTAAGCGCCTCGAGCTCCTACAACGGAGAGTTTCCTTAGGGTGCGTTTCTTTTATTTAGAAAAATACAAATCCAGACACTTGAAACCAAAAACATCTTGCATTTTTTAAACTAAAATGATTAAGATGATGATGTTGATGATGACGATGATAAATACCAAAATAACAAATTCCCCTACCCTTTCATATACTTCAGCTCTTGAAATCCCTATCAGTATTCCTACCCTGTTATAAAACCTAAAGCCTGAAAGAGATGACCTATTCGGGCCTCTCCGTATAGACCATTATAGGGAGTCCCTCCCCCCGCAAAAGTCTGTCATTCAGGCAGCAGTGTACAGCCCCCTAACATATTTTTTCTAAGAGCCCCAAATTCTATTCTTTTACATGTTGGAGCACTAGGACCTAACAACATTTGGTATTCACCATTTTCGTATAGTCCCTGAAAATACACCTTGTATATATCCCTTCCAAAATTTTGCAAAAACATTGTTTCCAATTTCTTTCGGGTATTACAGTCGTCGAAGAATGAAAGCTTATTTATTGCGGTAAGTGGGGTGGGGGCGGGTAAAAGCTGTATTGTGGGAAATGTGGAGCTACGTCGAAGGGAGTGGGGAGCGGGGGAAGAGTAGAGAGAAAATTAGCGTATTTGAGCATGTAGTATTAAAACAGGCCGAAAAAAAACATTAAAATGACAGTTGTTTTTCATACGCACGATTTCTTTGTTCCTTTGGGGTCTAAATTAACCTGGTTTCTCTGAACTTGTATGACAACAATGTTAAGGGGTCGGCTATTTAACCAGTGATTTCGAAAAGAAATATCCTGCAAACCTGGAACGAAACTAGACAGAAAGTTCAGGCTTGCAAAAAAATTTTGGCCCAAACTAAAAACGAAATCACCCAGCCCCTAACCCCCCCCCCCCCCCTCCAACACACACACACCCCCAACTAAAACACCTCGCGTCGAGAGTTGAATGGCATATGGGCGAAATCTTTTCAAAGCAAAGTATCCACGCTGTCTTGATAGGCTTTCCTACACGAGGCCCCTGAACATGTCGCCAAATCCACCAAGCGACGATGCTTGGCTTCCAGAAATTTAGGCGGAACATCTTTGTTCAAGTTCTTTAGTTGATGACGGTCTTTCTTTACATCGTAGAGCTCCAAAAATGCCTAAAGTTCAGGAAAAAATGAGTGAAATAAGATCAAACATGACAACACCATCACTACTAACCATTACATAGGTATACTGTCTGTATGTACATGTGCTACCCTTCAAAACACCAAAGGATAATTGAGCAGGCCATCCTAAGCATAACATTAACTTCGAAGATTGCTAGTCGGCTGACCGTTGTCAAGTTTCCTCTGTTTGCCTAGCACGCAAACAAAACGTTATGGATAAAAAAAAGACTTCAGTGAGACAAAAAGACAAAGCTAAAAAGATAAGAAGAGCTGGAGAGAGGAATCTAGTCACATGGCCTTCCTAAAACCACTTTTACTCTACCTAGCCACAGTCGTTCTTTGAACGGCTGCGTAGGACTGGAGGCTATACCAAGTACTGCCTCCTATAAAAGTCGACGAACGGGCCTCGTCCTATTTTTTCTAAGGGGAAGACAGGCTGCGTGGATAACTTTTCAACCACAAAAAGCGTACGTCGTTTGATTATAAGTTAATGTGTTCATTGGTATGGATGGGAGTCATGTGCAGTTGTGTGTACGCCTGCTCGTCCGCTTGTATTAAGGACACGGCAGTTAGTCTTTTCACTTTAAATTGCAAGGAGCAGGTTACCTCTTTGTCCTCGAACTCGCAGTACATCATGTCCTCCTTCGAACTCACTGAGCGAACGCACGAGTATGTGTTGTTCCAAGCGTCCTCACAAACACAGTTGGGCCAACAGTTCTGCAAAGAAAAGCAAACAAAGGTAGTAATTCAACTGGCTTAAGTGTCAACTCGCCGAAGGAGAGTGGATGACAAAAAAATTGTAATTATTATTCATTCAAAATATTTCGTCGTTTCTCGTTGGCTCCCCGGCTTACTCTTCACAACCAGCCAGCGCTTACGACATTTGGATAATGTAGGCAATAATCCATCCATTCGATAGCCTGCGTAGCAGGCGCTTGGAAGTAGTGGGCACAAGAAAAAACGGGCGCACGAGAAGGAGACAAGCGAGGGGAGAGGGAGCAATCACCCCTCGCGTGTCTCCCTCGCGCGCGCCCGTTCTCTGTTTCGCTCACTACTACCAAGCGCCTGCTACGCAGGCTATCCATTCGATAGGTTATTTCTCGTAGCCTTTGAAATGAAATAACTCTGTCATGCAAACCGGCCGTGCCAAGAAACAGGCAAATGTTTGAGGAAAGTCTACGCTGGAGGAGGTAAGGTTGTTTAGAACTTAAAAATATTTTGAATGGATAATAAAACAATTATTAAATTCAGCGGGATTTTGTATGATGTGAAGAATTGCTTTTGCAGATCTCGAAAACTCAGAGGCTGTTATCCAACTCGGCAGGGAACCATAACCCTGACCTAGGTCCCCCTCGATCTGCTTAATTCTTCACAACATACTCATCCTTACTCAATAATTGTCAAACGTATCAAACATCCCTATAATTCCGGGGGGGACTCCCATATGAAAGGGGCGGGGATGCTCATCGTCTCGCTTAGGGGTGTAAATTTCAGAATTTGGTCTCGCTTAGGGTGTTCTGGGCAAAACACCATTATATTTAGCCGTAAAGGTCTCTTTTAGGGTTGCACTCGAAGAAATGTTAAAAAATTATATATTTTCAATTCGTTTCATTTACTCAACTTGTGTAATCAAAGTTTAAAATGATCGCTTTTAGGGGTAAAAAAAAAAAGGTTGGGCCACGCCCAGATTGGTCTCCTTTAGGGGTTTAATTCAAGATTTCCGGCGACCATCCCCGCCGCTTTCGTATGGGAGTCCCCCCCCCCCCCCCGGGGCCTATGATTAATTACATGACGAATTGTTTTTTGCCTTGTGATCTTTTCAACGTGAGAATGAGCTTTTTAACCGTCATGAAAACTTGAGGGACATTTATTGTTATTTGCTGTTGTGGTATACACTTGTAATCATACAGTCATCTCTGCTGTTTGTCGTAAACATAACGAGAAATTATTAAACCTCTCTGACGACTCAGTCAGAAGAGCGGGGTAACTTACTTCAGGGAATCAAAACAGAATAACTAAGATCAGATAAATTTATATAAAAAGACTTACATAGACGCCTGAAGAAAGTTCTGGACATCCTGGAATCTTTACTGCACCTTCCCCATAATGCTGAATAAGAAAATCTGTACGCCAAGCTACATCCTGAACAAGAAGCAAGCAAATGATACTTTCAGTATAATTTCAGCTTTTTTACTTCCTCGAGGTTTTTATTACTGCGTCAGTACGATAGCCAATAAACATTATATTGGCTCGATTTGTAGTCTGTGTTGTAGGTGTCGAAAGGGGTAGGGGAGGAAGTGAAAAGGGAACAGAGAGAGGATTGCAAGACTACACATAACGTAAACCACCCGTTATACTTCAATCTTCAGCATAATTATCATCTGAGGTCAGGCGCTAACTACCATGAATATGCCCCTCCATGTATAAGCCCCTCCAAATATAAGCCCCCTAAACTCGTAACGCAAAAAGACCCTCCGATAAATCGCCCCTCCAAATACAAGCCTCCAGGGGCTTGTACTCGGAAATTGCCCTCAAATTCAAAATAAAACAAAGCAAATTCTTTTCAGTGATAAAGTTTTGCATTTACAAAAGAATTATTACGTGTGCGAAATGACTGCCGTAAAAAAGCGTCACAGTATATCTACTCTTTGCATAGTTCACTCTTCAGTCTTGGCTTGGATTTCCTCGATCCATATAGACAAAGTACTTGCATGGCTGAGTTTTAGGAACATCTGCGTCCTTAAGACGAATTACTGACATAAACTCCCTTCCAACTATAAGCTAGCCCAATGGAATTTGAGACGAATACTTCCGCCCCCCCCTCACCCCCCCTCCCCCCCCCTTCATTATAAGCCTAGCCGATTTTGAAACGCACATTTCCTTCCGTATATAAGCCCCTCCGAATATAAGCCCCTCAAAAAGGGGCTTAATTTCGGAATATTACTGTATTTTACGATTGTAAGTAGCTCTGTAATTAAGCCTTACATGTACAGTGTATTGCTGTAATGATTTTGTTTTAATGAACAGTCACTATTGGGGAAAGTCGAAGGGGGTCTCCCTCCCCCTTTCGTAATTTCTCCCCCTTCCCTTCCACGCGTCTACCACAAAGGCTGCTTGGTTTAGCAGTGCTGCAACTGGAGAGGTAGTGGAAATTCAAGGATGGCTGTGGTACGGATTGGGGACACTGTGGCACAGCATTTAGCACGAAGCAAGGCAATAGGCCAGTCTCGAATTATTAAAACTCGTGCTTGGCTCCGAAAACTGCATTGAGATTTAGAGATGAATGATCAATTTCTTTTGTTTTACTCCACTCGGCCTTGGAGCCAGATGTGTTTTCGTTAATTCGAAAACAAGTTAACTGAGCAGAGAATTTGTAGTGCACGGATGAAGACTATCTGTAGTGAGCTAAAGAAACATATACAGTATACGTTCTATAGCAATAAAAAAAAATCTAAAGGAACTAAAAGTGTTTCTTAAACTCACCTCTTGTTGTTCGAGCTCAACATCCGACTTCTGAAACAAAAGTGATTGCGTGTATTCATAACTATAACAAAACTGTTTTCCAATCTGATTGGCTAGAGGCAGTCTCCATCATAACTATTACAAACTTCTTCGCATCTGATTGGCTATACGCAGTCCCCAGGATAACTATAACAAAATTTTTCGACTCTGATTGGCTATAGGAAGTCCCCATCATACTGTACCTATAACAAAATCATCAATCCGATTGGCTATCAGGAGTCCTGAGTTCAGCATTAAACTAGTATAATGATAATTCAATACACACATAATCAGACGAAAGCAAATTCTGTTACCATTATTTGCTAAGTTCATTTTAAAATATCACCAGTAAACCTTCTGATTGGCTCTAAAGCAGTGTTATTTATTCACTCACGATTTAAGGCAAGAGATGGGTTTCTACATCCGCCTATGATATGCCAGGTAGATTTTTGAACTCGAATCAGTCGATAAAAAAGAAGCACTACGACGTGACCAAAATCAACATGGCGGCACTAAACAACGAAGGCTTTATAATTTGCCAAAATACGAAATCCTAAAAAACGCGTAACTGCAAACGCGTAACTGCAAACTGCAGATCGCGGTTTGCGGTTTCCCTCAAAAAACCTGATGCTAAAGATGTCTATTAACCAGCACTATCAGGCCAGGTCAGTTTATTCTCAAATAGAGCGTTTTCACATGACGTCACTGTGGCCATTCTGGTGTTCCCAAACAAGGAAACGGCGGCCATGTTCAGTAGTGTACCAGGGAAATCCTCCGGGGGTTAAACTCTTTTCTTATGAACACGTTTTCTTTTGTTCCAATAAATTAGCATAGATGCTGACCACGTGAGTGAAAATGCTCTATAGTATGCACGGTAGTGGTGAGTTTTAGTACAAATTCCGATAAAATACTAATATTTCATTTTCAAAATGACCACTCTGGCTGGCCAGTTCTGACTTTGGGAAGCGCCCTTAAACAACGGCAAATGACAACAAAGACAAAACGAGGAGAAAAAATGTAGACAAAGGTTCAAAAGAACATACCAAAAGAGGTAAAATCGAGCGTCCGTCCATGGATTCGGGGGCCTTTCCTCCAGCCAATTCCACTATTGTCGGCGCTATATCAATGTTGAGAATTGTACTCTGCAAGAAAAGAACCTTTGTTATGCCAAGAGGGAATACAAGCCCAAACAAAGGGCCCCAAAGCTCAAGTGTCCTCCAACATCTGACCCCAGAAGGCTTTAATCGAGGGACAGTTCAACTGAAAGTGAGGCCAAGACAGAAGAACACCTGACCGGGGTGTGACCGTTCGCGTTAGCTAGGTTTGGCAAAGAAAACGCGAAAAACAGTGACGAAGGCGCGCGACACCAGTGGGACAGAGCCATTATCCTCAATACAAAGGGAGGAATGATATGAAGGTTGGCATCTTTTGAATTAAACAAGCCGTCAGTTATAGAGAGGTTTCCATAAGAAAAGGGTCCTCTTTATGTTAATAACTAGTGAGCTTAAGCAAAATTTATCACGCTTATTCCACCTCGTTCAATTGGTCAAATGTTGGCAAATTTTTCTGGAGTTAAATTCTAAACTGAGTTTGTATCGAAGTTCAGGAAAAAAAGTCGACGTCTTGTGTTTACGTCCGCCAAAAAACGTGAAATGAGGCAGTTTCACGTCGTAATCATGCAATGACGGCAAAGAAATGTACGAAAAAGCGTGATACTTGATGAAGTTGTTGTTTTGTTTTTTGCCGTTCTCGTTGCCGTCGCCGTCGTCGTTGCTTAAGCTCCCTGGTGTAGCGAAAACAGATCAGTCTTCCAGGCAAAACAAGAGAGGAAACCAGGTAAGCATTTATAAGCTGTAGTAAGTTCGACCTGACGCTCACCTGTGAAGTTTGCTTTGGCTTCAGCCCTGGACCTCTGATCATGAAAGGCACGCGGACATCAAACTCATACAGCTGCCTCTTATCTTGAGGAAGACTAAACTGACCTGCGGCGAGGACACAAAGGTAAAAATTGAGAAATAAAGAGGAGAATGACGGTTTAGCTGTGAAATAAAGGGTAGCCTGGGAAACCGAACGTTTTGGTCTGAATTTGGGACGGAAGGATGCGATGCTTCATGATGCTACACACCCTGACCCGAAATTTTCAATTTGTCGTGCACACCCTCTCCTGGGCCGTGTTGTTCAAAGCAGGGTTAAGATAACCCAGCGTTGGTGCGAAATTTGAATTCAGATAAGAAAGCTGAAAAAGCAAGTTCAGTTTTATTCTTTTTACAACTACAATTCTTACAATTTGTTGATTGGATGCTCTAAAAAGAATACAGAAAATTATCCGGGAAAATGCCCTTTAATAAAAGACAAAGAAACCCAGGTTAAAATGTAACCGCGGGTTAGCGCTAATCGGCATTCGAACAACTGTATGGTATTATAGAGTGATTTTACTTAGCCCACGTGAAATAGATGTAGACTAATACCGACGCAGTATTACACCCTAACTTCATTGTTTTTTTCCTTTTGTTTACTCGTTACTATAAGAAGGAAACTGACAGCAGTCTCTCCCTTGAAGCAGGCTATAGAGTGTTTTCACGTGACGTCACGGCGGCCATATTGGTGCCCCAAAACAATGAAACGGCGGCCATGTTGGTGTCCAAACCAATCCTCTGGGAGTTGAACTATTTTCTTATGCAAACGCTTTCTTTTTTCCAATAAATTTCCATATATGCTGGCAACGTGAGTGAAAACACTCTATTATAGAATGAGATAATTCTTGCACTGACCGAAATACATAGTAGTTGATGAATAAAGTAACCTTTACCAAGATGAAAGCCGTTATCCGACGAGAATATGACGTATGTATTGTTCAAGAGTTTTCCAGCATCCAGCGTTGTGATGACCTCTTCGACTAAATCATCAACAGATAACAGCGTGCGCCACCTTGAAATAAATGGATGAATAAACAAATAAATAAATAAAATGTGGCGAAATGAAATTTAGGCTAAGTCAAGTTAAACCGGAGCTTCCTGACCGGAGACATGGCTGGCCAGCCCTCTCACGTAAAGACATGTTAGAGCGCCCTAATTTCTTCGCAGGGGTTCCCCGGTTCCCCCGGTACCACAACGACGACGGCGGCGAAAACGTCACTTAAAAAGTGACTTCACGTTTTTGAAACTGCAGCGCGATTATCACAACTCGCTCACTTTGTCCAATGTAGGCAAACTTTCCTGGATTTGAATTCTTCAGAAAAATATTCAAGGTTCAAGAGAGCCGAGAGAAATTCGTCGTCGTGTGTTCACGTTGTCGATAAAACGCGAAATTAGGCAATTCACGTCGTAGTCGTGCAGTGACGGCAAAGAAATGTACAAAAAGCGTGATGCTTGTGCGAAGTTGTTGTTTTGCTGTCCTAAAACCTTTGCTTTTTTGACGTTCTCGTTGCTGTCGCCGTAGTGACATCTTAAACTCCCTATTGACCCGACGGCTGCAGCTATGCTATGCTGATGAGTTCCAATAAGGGCGAAAAAGTCGGCAAAACAGCTGTCCATGGCTGCCACAGCCGGGGGTGATATGGCTGTGGAATGCGTAAGGTACTAGCCATATCTTGGGCTCAGGCCATTACGTTCGCGTGCCGTTGCGGTCGTGGCTTGTGCTTTCAAAGTGTTTTTCTGCTCCCTACCCTTCCCTAACCCCCTCTCCGGTAAGCATAATTATGGCAAGTATGTTAGGTTTCACTGGTTAGCAGTGTGATGGTGCCTGGGTGGATGCCACTCTTACCGTTGTCAAGGTTACGCATTGCACTCAACTGCAGTTCTTGGCCATGTTGGTTGATGAGTTTAGTAAAAAAAGAATACATAAATACAGTCCAACCCCGCCTTAAGGACACCCGTCTAATACCGACACCTCGTTATTACTGACAGTTTTCTTTGTGCCTGGGGAAAGCCCATATATTTTCTCTAAATTCAACCCGCTTAATACGGACACCCATTAATGCGGACAACGGACACTTGTTTCATGCCCAATCAACAGATTCTCATAGAAAGTCAACCTTGCTAATGCAGACACTTCATTATCAACTGTGTGTTGTAATAAACCATTCCTTGTTTTTGAACGCAAAAAAAAAACCGTCAGTTATTTAAACAGCACGTCGATGTTCTCAGTGCTACCGTACACAGGATACGATGACTTGAAGATGCCATTTTCAGACTATTTTGGCATCAAACGAGTTATGCAGAGACCGTTTTTGATTAGATGTATAGATGAGCGATTTTGGGGTGTTTCCGTGTATTTAGTCCGCAGAATGACGGATTTGTGAAAGTTACAGGGATGTGCAATTTGACGATACTAATGTCCTCTTTTATTATTTGGGGGTGGCCCAAATAGAGTAATGGAAACGGCTTGTTTTGACGCAAATGTGCAATAGGCACGCAATACGTGCTAACGTAAACAAGGCAAGTAAACAAGCGAAGCGAGGCGAATGTCTGCCATGCGAACGTCTTGTACAAGGTAAGAGGCATGTGGGAAAGAAAGCTCTGCTAGCACACGGCACTTTATCGCGCTTTTACGATCTCAAAAGTTAATCTGAATCTTCAGTATTTTTGCGCCATCTTTGGAAGTCTGAAGTCCAGGGATGAAATCTATCAAAAATATTTGGAATATTAAAATCGGGTTTTGGTCACAATAAGATCGAAATCCACCAATTACAAATCACAAACAATGACCTTTTGAACCCGTTGAAAACAGATAAAAACAGATTGGCGAGACTCCAAATGATCCGCACCGTGTTGTTGGAGTGGGATGGCGTTGCATAGCTGTAGCAACGCGAGTGAAAACGTTCTGTAGGTCCAGCTTAACGCTCAAAAGAGAGTCCATACCTGTTTCTGAAGATGTCATCTGAGGCTTGGATGGAGGAATCCTTCATGGGATGTGGGGCACTTCTAATGAGCCAATGTTTAGTCTATTGAGGTAATTAAAACAGTATTATGAAGGATTGTGTAGTTCCAGAAAATATCCACACCCCCCCCCCCTACGGAGGGCCACTCCCGGAATTTCCAAACCAAGGGGTACTTGTCAGACCCCCCCCGGAACTTCCGTAATTTTCCAACTTGGTTAGGCACCCCCCGGGAAAGAATAGTTACGTCAAAAATGCTGTTGCACTATACTATTATGCAAAGGTTAATTGTTTCTGCGATAAAGAGAGAAAATATCCTTTTATTCATGTTAGTACAGTGTCTAATAATCTCAATTTTGCCTTGTAAAGGTCGCTATTAGTTAATAATTAACGGTAAGTCACTGAGAAACATGGAAGTTGATACCAATACACGATACAAACGATGCCATCTGTAACTAAACACTGAGTGGACTTCAATAATTATTGATCGCTTTTAGTTAAAAACATGTCAGAAGAAGGCTTAGAATGCAACCACATTATGGTGAATACCACGATATATTATGAAATACAACCTCGTTCCCAGGTTCTCTCTTCAAAGGTAGGAGAGAACCCTGGGAACCAGGTTGTTGTGGAATACTGTTACAGCTAGGTAACCAAAAGTTTATTTATGAGAGCTGATGACAACTATCTATCGCGTAAGCCGTGAAAAAAAAAACTTTCCGCCGACCTTTAATGAAAAACATCATCGATGAAAACAATAATAATTTCTTGTTTTAAAAGACCGTTAACAGTAAAATAACAGACAGCTTGCTCAACAGAGCAGCTGTTTGTTTTTGACAACTCACCAATCTTACTTGGAGCCCCCAGAAAAAGACCTCACGAAGCCACCTCCCACTCCCTCGGAAATTGCATCCTTTTGGACACCCCTCCCCTCAGAATTTCCCTTGCCCTCTGTGGAGGGGGATATGGATATTTTCTGGAACTTCACATTCAAAAATAGTCAATGGAGAGGCAGGGGTGCAATATGACACAATGTTTTTTCATTCATTTTTTTTTGGGGGGGGGGTGGGGGGGAAGGACATTTCTATTTCAAAATGCTTTGTACTGCATAGTGATTAAAATGTAACAGCATCAAAGCATGTCAATATATTAGAATCGAAATGCTTGGAACAATTTTAACAAAAAAGTGATACAGTTAGGTACAGTTAAATTACATCAATGTGTACATTGCTGAAATTAAAAAAGGGCCACATTGTTTATGCGAAAGGAGGTCATTTTGGTTGTAGGGCACAAGGTTTGGTGGCCACTTTTAATATGGAGGGGTGGCTGTTATAGAGAGGTTTAACCAAGAGTGAACAAACTAATGAACTGTCTCCTAAAAAAGTGGATGTGGTAGGTGCAGGCCTTTAAATGGGTTTTGAATGTATCAAAACAAGGAAAATTCAAAGAAAAGTTCACTTACAGGTCCCCCTGCCACATTAAATGCAGGTGTTCTTGGTGCCTTGCTGGAATTGAAGTTGTTCTTGTATTGAGGTGCAGGAGTAAAAGGGGCATGGCAGGCAGGGGTAGCAACCATCACAAAAAAAGGAGTTGACCCTTTAAACTGATCCTTTATGAAACCAACAGCTTTTCTTTTCTAAAGAGATAATAATTATAAGAAACCATAATTAAGGCAACTAAAGGAAAGGAAGAGCTCATAGCTGTTTGCAAGAATGCACAATACAGCTGGTAGATAAACCATACCTATTGCAATACTCTTTAATGTCTTTAATGTGCAGGATTATCTGGATGTGACAATATATGTATTAAAACTCAAGAAAAACTCTAACTTGAGGATAAAGAGATTTTAAATACAATTTATAAACAATTCAGAACCTAATTAAAAATGAACAAAACTTCCTATGCCAATGTTATGCTGGTACATTAAGTAGTCAACAATGGAAATTGCATTTCAGGGGAGTTAGGCAGCCCAGTTTGGGGGTGGGTTTCATCCAGCAGGACTTCTGATAGGTCGAGGAAAAAAAAGTCAAATTTCGCAGGATTTTTAGGGACAAAATCGCGGAAACATTGGCCGATTTCGCGGGAATTTCACGGGAATTTTCGAGGCAAACTTGGCCGGAAAGCAATCGGTAAAAAAATGGCAGATTTTGAGGTTATTTTCGGGCAAATTTCGCTAGAAATCGCTGAAATCGATCGGTTTTGCACTGATCAGACCAGTGTTTTTAATGTTTTTCTAACAGAGGTCATCATTTGCTCTATCAACAACAATACGCTCCAGAAATGAACCAATGGCAATAAGCCTTTAACATCATGGCTAGAGCCCAGTTGTTGTTTGCACATTTCAGCGACGAAGTTTTGACATAAATTTTGGAGTTTAAGGCAAGTAAATACCCCAAGTAGCTGAGACAAGTTTCAAAATTGCTGTACAGACATGTATTTGATAACATTTCTACTGAATTTTGCGGTATTTTGCATATTTTTGTGAATTTCGCGGGATTTCGCGGATTTACCTGAATTTTGCGGCTCCGCCACTGCGCGAAATATGATCAGAAGCCCTGGCTGAGGGTTTGAAATCCTGTTTAGGACAGAAAAGAATCCTCAGCTTTACACCTTCCCTGAATAAACAAACTGAAACTAAGCTTTACAAGTATGTTTATGGGTGATGTACAAAAATAAGCACTCTTTTTGTTTTGTTTGCAGAACTTAGAGACTCTGTTTAGGACAACCTTGGGACAGAGAAGCCACCAAAAGACCACACCCTGTCCAGTGGCATGTCCTGGTATGGGCCAAAGGAAGTGCCCCCCTCCCTCTGCATACCCTTACCTATAGTGACGTGCATGTACTCACCAGCAGATCCGTAAGATAATCAGGGCCATAAGAGTCTCCGTGTTTCTCTGGCTGGCCATTCACTGACAGTGTGTAGTTATAATATCTGGAGTTTCCTACCAACCCATACCATTCATCCCATCCTGGTGGGACGTGCTGTGGACCCCCTACTTGAGGGTTACCATAGCGATTTAAGTACTTGCCGCCAAAGAACGTTTTGTAGCCCATACTCTTCATGTACGTACTTATAGAACGTTTTTCTGGGCCCTGTTGCCAGCTTGAACTGGAACAGCCACCTGACAAAGAGTTGTTCTTGGCATGATGGTTGTGCACATACTGCCCAGTCAGGATGCTTGATCGACTTGGACAGCACAAGGGACTTGTCACAAACTGTTAAGAAATAAATAGTGTAATTGTGCAAATTAAAGGCTGAGAATTCGTAATTAAGATAATAGCCTGGGTACAGCCTCACTATCTCCTCAGAAATTAAACTAACAAGAAATAAACAGGCCCTCAATCTGATAGAGTTGCCAAAAACTAAAGGGAAATATGATGCATTTCTAGGAAAAACGAATTATCTATTTTCAACTATTAATGATAATTTATAGAGGATATTACATGGCCGCACGGAGATACGAAATTTCTCTGCGAGTGTTGAAAATATTTCACAAGTGAGCGCAGCCAACAAGTGAAATATTTTTTCAACACAAGAAGAGAAATTTCGTATCTCCAAGTGGCCATGTAATGTTCTATTTATTATATAAACACCAATGAACTACCAAACCATTTCACTTTAACAATAGTTTTTTGGTGTGAAAGGCACGATCTATTATGTAGCCATAACAACGGTGATATTTTCACATGTGAAGATAACATGTTATTTTCACACGTGAAGATATCAAGTTTTCGCGCAAAAGCTCACCTGGTATTTCATTGGTGTTTATATAATAAAAATTTTTACAGTACAGCTGAATGTGGGATTTCTTTAGACTAATGTCCCGATAATATGATAATTTTACTATTCTGTCAACAACTCACCATGTTGTCAAATTTAATCCCATGCTGACCAATAAGTTCTTCAGTTTTCTTCATTGGAGTCTGTTAATAAAATGTGAATCCAGTATAAAACTTTCCATGCTAAACACACAAGTGAATTTCTGCACAATGTCATCCTGATGTTTGCTCAGGGTACCAATAAATTATTTCATGTAACCTATAACTAGAAAGAATGGCAAAGGGCAGATGACACAGTTATATGGGTATCTAAGGAAGGGCTGACCCATGAGTTGAGTACACAAGGAAGCCATCCAGGGAGAGCTTGCAACTAAGTCTCTAGAATTTGAATTCCACCTCCAATTCCCTTGTGGCTCCCCATTGACTGCGCTGTCAGATTTCTGCCAATTAGCACGAAGCGGAAACAAGTGCGAATGTAAACAAACATTGAAAAAACATGTGCCAAGGTTAATGACGTCATTACTAATGTCATCTCCGCTAATCATCATTTCACATCGACTTTTTCAATGCAGATATTCAAATCCCTGAGACGTAGTTGAAAAACTCTCCTTCCTTTTCCTGCCTCGCCACCAGAGTGCCCCGGAGGCTAGGTATTCCTGCTATCGTCATTTGGATGAGGGGAGGGGGATTGAACGTCCCACGATCCCACTGAAGCAGGAAGTGGACATCAGAATCTCACCTCCACCTAGTTAGCTCAGTTGGGAGAGTGCCGATCCTGGGGGGGCACTTGGGTATTTTTTGGGTGGGTATGTGCCGCCCGGGACTCCAAATTGGCACCCCGTTCTAGGAAAATTTCCCCCAAAATTGATACCCCGTTATAGAAATGGGCCAATTTTTTATACCCCGTTCAAGAATTCGTCCTAAAACTGATACCCCGTTCTAGAAATGGGCCAATTTTTTATACTCCGTTCAACGAGAGTACAACGGTTTGCTTGTTAACGCATTGAACCGTATTTTTAAAAGCAATCTGTCCTTGAATACTTTCAAATGGCTGCTTACAAAAGTGGAGCTTTCGTGCGTTCGAAATATTATACCCCGTTCTAGAAACGCCTCTGAAATGGATACCCCGTTCTAAATCAGGAGCTTCAAAATCACGACCCCTTTGGGCGGCACATACCCGTATAGGTAATGTATGGGAGTACCCCCCCCCCCGGGGTGCCGATCTGGCGAGAGGGAGGTCGTGGGTTCAAACCCCGGCTGGATCAACACTCAGGGTCTTTAAATAACTAAGAAGAAAGTGTTGCCTTTGTAAAAATGACATCTGCAAATGGTTAGACTTTCTAGTCTTCTCGGATAAGGACGAAAAATTGTAGGTCCCGTCTCATAACATTTTCACTGATTTGTTCTTGTGGGACGTAAAAGAACGCACATCACTGTTCCAAAAGAGTAGGGGTCCTAGACCCCGGTGGTGTGGCCAACCTTTACGGGTTGTGGGAAATAGGTAACAGCAAACATGCAGCAAATATACCCTTTGAACTTTGCACCTATCAATGTATCAATCATGAACAGTAAATTCATTTAGTAAAGGCTCATTATTTTGCTTACAAGTCCTCCAAGAAAGACATCCTGATCATCGCTCAAAATAAACACGATGTTTGGCTTCGTGTCAGAGTCTCTACCACGAGCAAGTGAACGACAACAATACAAGAAACAGAACACTACCAAACGGTTCTGTATGAGAAACATGTTGGTCTCTGCAGAGGAAACTACAGCAGATAAAAGAGTTAATCGTGCAAAAGTCCCGTGATCGCGTTAAGTGTTCTTTTGGTCTTCGCAGTGAGATTTTTCTGCGAGAGACTGGGTAGGAAATATAACGCAACGATGTTGAACCTCAAGCTCAAGCTGCGCTAAAGGGTGCGTGACTTCTCCATATCCGGGGAATTTCGAGAGAGTACGGAGGTGAAGACGTTAAAGATGGGGGTCTGAAATCCGGAAACTGCGCTAGAAAATTTCCTGGCACCCAGGGTAGGTCTGAAAATGACGCGTATTTTATTGGGGGGGGGGGGGGTGGATAGAGAGCTCTGGAAAATGGTAGAGTCACCAGGGAGAGGCCCAGTTTTTTTTTGCCTTGGATAGTATAATTTTCACGTATAGATAAAAGCAAGTTTAATATCAATCCAGTCACTCTGTATACAACAAATATTGAGACTGACAGTAATTCCAAGCAGGACAGTGAGTCAGTAAATTAATCTGATATAAATAGTAAAGTTATACGAATGATTCGTGAAAATAGAATCCACTTAGTAGACGAAGAACGGTTTTCTGATACCAAAAGTCAGTAGAGATGGTTACAGTGGATCTCCCTGAGGAACTACCAGATTCTCACGATTTCAGGATTGTCGATAGTCAGGAGCCCATAACTTAATTCGAGCGAGCAACTCCCATACTACGCCTATGTCACGACGTTTTTACCGACCGGTTAATTTTTAGACACATTTTAGAGCACTTTTCCCGCGAAAATGGAATCTCCACCACTTCTATAAACGCATTCGAAGTACTAGATATCAAAAAGGAAAACGTAACGTCATTAAAAGGCAAAATTATAATTTTTAGGTTTGTAGGTTTTGCTGACTGGTTTGCGGGACTTTAAAGATATTCTAAATTCGCGCAAAAATCGTTCTAAAAATAAACTGGTCTGTGAAAACGCCGTGACACGAGTGCATGGAAGTTGCTCACTCCAGCTCATGGGCTCGGGATTCAATTATTATAGTGAGAGGGGAGGTACAGACCCATGGAACACCCATGGGAATAAAGATGGCCGTTGCTTTTGCTAACATATGGCCAGAATAGAAAACCTTACCTTCTCATCGATATCTCCCTACTCCCAACATTTCATTTTCTTCCCCCTCGCTACATCTTCGCCTCGATTTCTCCCTCCTCCCTTCTTTTCTTCTCGGTGCAGATGTTAACCTACAAAGGGTGGAAGGGGAGCTATGGAAGTCCACTAACTCCGATGAGAGTGGCTATGTGAATTTTAGGCTTTTATAGATTGTGCTAGAAGCATAATTTTTGACATAATTCGTCATTATGAGCATAATTTTCATGTTTTTCCCAAAAAAAGCACTGCTAGCATAATTTGCCCTATTGGCTAGTCAGTGCAGCCTAAAATTGTCATTTATTGATCATGCAACCACTTTTTTTAGACCCGAGGTAAGTGTTACACAGGCAAATTTAAGTAACAAATCAATTTTTTGTCTTCTTTGCAATTTGTCGCATTCATGGGACCTGGGTCCCACAGGAAGTGACCTACGACCTTTTCACAGGACTCAGTGCATGCGCATAACTGACTAGCTCGGTTACCCAAGATCGGCATCCGTGGCTGGCTTTACAGTTTTCAGAAAATGAATTATGCACTCTTAAAGTTTCTAGATGTGAATAGGGTTAATGTGTTTGAGATTTACTTGTTTGTTGCATAGTTATTGAGGTATTCTCACCAAATTTAAAATAAAAAGTAGAAGCATAATTTCTGCATATTTTGCTAAAATAAGCAGAATTGACAAAAACTAGAATAATTATTGTCATAATTTTAGAAATATTCGAGCACTGTTAGTAGCATATTATGCTACTTTTTCGAGCACAATCTATCAAAGCCTAGTAGCTCCTAGTGAATGTAGTGACAACACGCGAGGGGGAGGCATTGAATTTTTTTTCAGGTAAATGATTCTGTATCCCTATACCACCACTCCCATATTAAATCAACGTTCCGTAAGAGACACTTTTTCAATTTTTTAAGGGAATTGAGGCATTTAACAAAACATGACTTTTTGATTTGCACAGGCAACCCAATATTAATCCCTTGTCAAGCCGACGATGCTGCCCTTTGGCTGGGCAAGGGTAGTAAACGCGGCCTCTGGTAACAAGGACCCCATGTGGCATCGGGAATTTTCGCTTCCATGAGCATGTGCGAGAAATGTCCAAGCCCAACTGAAATCGGTTAAGTGTCGGCGGGCGCGATACCTGATGTATGATATGATACTCCTGCTGGCTGCAAGGGGCTACCGATAAAACACCACACAGTTCTTATTACATCCATTTTTTTTTCCTACACAAGAATGTTTTTATTTCAATCATTAAATACTATTCTTTGCGTCCAGCTCTTTCCTTCTTCTTCCTTTATACCTGCTTTTGCTTTCCTTTTAAGGCGAAGTTACTTTA
Organism: Porites lutea; assembly: GCF_958299795.1. Lineage (NCBI taxonomy): Eukaryota > Metazoa > Cnidaria > Anthozoa > Scleractinia > Poritidae > Porites > Porites lutea. The sequence goes on along the minus strand of NC_133209.1, from coordinate 17,880,548 downwards.
TTACTGGGCGTAAAATATGATTTGTAATCGTGCATTGTAGCCGTGGTTTCTACCAGTTTACAAAGAGGTTTTAAATCTTTGGTATCAAACAGCTTACTTTAGTTTGCTTTAAAGCAAAAAAAACGTAAGTGATACTTAATGGATCATTAGTTAGCTGGGTGTTTTACAAATAGTACGTAAGATTCTAGAAGATTCTATTAAGATAGATAATAGGTCGGCGTTAGATCGCGAGGCCAGTGACTTCTTTCTATTCCTACTGTTACGCATGAAGTTTGATGTGACATTTCATGCATCATAAATTTACTGCACCCAATTTTTCTGCGGCGCTTTCCATTCAGCCCAAACATCAGCAAGTTTTGGTTAGAAGGTGGCTCACTTTGACCAGTCCACTCATTTGGGTCGGTCCGACCGAAAAGTCCCTTTCATTTGGCAAAATTGTTGTCCCCAGTACCGCTCTTTTGTATCCTGCTTGCAGCAGGAACAATAAGCAAACACGCGGTGGCTTGGAACGGATCTGTGAAACCAGAATGAACTGTTCCATTGGTCACGTGGAATTTCGAAATTTCAAACCAAAATATCTGTTGAATGGAAAGCTCCGCGGCACTTGTGTGTCTTTTTCAAATAGCCAATACCAGGGCCTTTTAGTGCCCCGAGATTTCTTGCAGAAAAGTACTGGGGAAGAGGTTGTACACGTGAGTGCTTAGGAGTCGGGGTGAAAATAACACTGAATCGTGCGTGGCAATACGAGGAATATCAAATTAAGCTCACTAAAACACGAACACGAATTATCACAGATAGAGAAACGAATAGACTCCAAACTGAAGAAAAGCCTTGCATTTATTTGTTAGAAATTTACACAAGACATATGTTGGTTCATGCTACTGATGATCTTTAAACCCGGATTACTCGACACATGGCCTGGTCGCCTGGGCTGCGTGTGGTCAAGCAACACTTCCGCTTCGCATCCTAGGTGTCATAGGCTTTGTTCCTTTTAAATTATATGAAAATCGAGCGGTGACTGTGTCATCATTTAAACCAGCTGCCCACGCCTGCAGTGTTATTTTTGTCTTCACTATTAAAGACTTCCACACTGGTTTTTGTCAGTTGTCCTACGCTATGGAAAACGTGACAACATCATCTGCCACAGTCCCGGACGGTATCCGAATCGGAGTTTGTGGTTTGGTGGGTACCTTATATCTAAGTGCATCAATCGTCACGGTTACATTCAACGGCCTGTTGCTGTACGTGATATTCAAGGATCCGCTAAAATGCTTTCGGCGACCATTTGCAGTGTACATGACGGGATGTGCGATGACCGATTTTCTGTTTGGCGCCGTTCTTGACCCGCTTTCAGCAAGGATAGAATTCTACTGTGTCAAGGACAAAGATGGCGAAACAACTTTCTACCACATCATCGATTATTTTATCGATAACTCTGCTAACGTGTTGATATTTGCCGTGTCAGTTGACAGGCTTCTTGCTGTCGTTTTTCCAATTTTTTTACCGCGTCTCCGTCAAGAACACTCACGCGGCCATTGTCATTGTTTGCGCCTGGTTTTATTGCACGGCGTTCAGTTTAATGCAGCTAGCGGACGTCGCTGATGAAATTTACGACACGTTGGATGTTCATATGTTTGTTACCTTTGCGCTAGCGACTGATGGAATTATTTACCTTTTCATCTATCTCATTTTACGCAAAAGAAGAAAAGCCATTCCGGGAAAAGACGAAACATCTCAAAAAGGTGAAAAACAACTTAGGCGTCTGAACAGCGAGAAAGAATTCGCCTTCACTGCGTTCCTGATACTTCTTGCTTTGGTACTAACCCAGATCCCCTATCTTGTAATGACAGTTATTGAGGCAAACTGCCAAAGTTGTACTGAAACCACATGGTTTTTCGTATGCCACGAGTTTGCAGACTTCATTTTATGCCTGAATGCTATTGCAAACCCTTATCTATATGGATGGCGAGTGAAGCAGTCGAGGGATTCATTAATGGCAGTGTTCTGTAGATCACGCTTAGAACCCGCAGATCTGGAAATTTCACAAAATACAAACGAAACAAGAAATTAAAGATGAAAAAGTAAGAATATTGATTCTAATGATAATTATTGCTGAAGTACTTGTTTTTCCCTTTCTTAAGACACTGCAATTCAAGTTTCTTGTTTTTGTTTAATACACTGAACTGTAATTTTAGCTTAAAGGAACAACTCATTAGTTAATGGCTTTCCTTTTATTGATTTTTAATGCTTATTGCTTGTAAATGGCCTTCTGCACACAGTGTCAAGAAAAAGAATAAAGTTTTAGTCAAACTAGAATGCCATAATTGGATGCCTGATGCAGAACCATTTGGTCCTGGCCTAACTTAACACAGAGCTTCGCCTCTACACCAACATACCACAAGAGGGCGTAACCACGGCAGAGAGAAAGCCCCTATACCTACTAAGTATCTGAAATACTCTATATTAACACAATAATCGTTCCAATTTTGCCGTAGCAACTAACTATAGACCCATGGAACAGCCATGGGAATAAAGATGGCCGTTGCTTTTGCTAACATCTTCATGGCCAGAATAGAAAACGTTACCTTCTCATCGATATCTTCCTAATCCCAACATTTCATTTTGTCCCTCCTCCCTACATCTTTGCCTTGATTTCTCCCTTCTCCCTAATTTTCCGGACCATTTCTCCCTCCTTCCTATTCTGCTCTTCTCGGTGCAGATGTTAACCTACAAAAGGTGGAAGGGTGGCTATGGAAGTCCACTTGCTCCGACGAGAGTGCTAGAAGAATAATTTTTGACATAATTTGTCATGCTCTTGTTCGTCATTACGAGCATAATTTTCATGTTTTTCCCAAAAAAAAGCACTGCTAGCATAATTTGCCGTTTTGGTTAGTCAGTGCAGCCTAAAATTGTCATTTATTGATCATGCAACCAATTTTTTTGGACCCGAGATAAGTGTTACAGGCAAATTTATGTAACAAATCAATTTTTTGTCTTCTTTGCAATTTGTCGCATTCATGGGAAATGGGTTCCACACGACCTACGACCTTTTTACACAGGACTCAGTGCATGCGCATAACTGACTAGCTCGGTTCCTCGAGATCGGCATCTGTGTGCTGGCTTTACAGTTTTCAGAGAATAAATTATGCACTCTTAAAGTTTCTAGATGTGAATAGGGTTAATGTGTTTGAGATTTACTTGTTTGTTGCATAGTTATTGAGGTATTCTCACCAAATTTAAAATAAAAAGTAGAAGCATAATTTCTGCATATTTGCTAAAATAAGCAGAATTTACAAAAACTAGAATAATTATTGTCATAATTTTAGAAATATTCGAGCACTGTTAGTAGCATATTATGCTACTTTTTCGAGCACAATCTATCAAAACCTAGTGAATTTAGTGAAAACACGGGAGGGGGAGGCATTGAATTTTTTTCAGGTAAATGATTCTGTATCCCTATACCACCACTCCCATATTAAATCAACGTTCCCTAAGAGACACTTTATCAATTTTTTAAGGGAATTGAGGCATTTAACAAAATATGACTTTTTGATTTGCACAGGGAACCCAATACTTATGTCGTTTTCAATCGCGGCGTTACCACGTTACCCTTGTCAAGCCCACGATGCTCTCCTTCGGCTGGACAAAGGTAGTAAACAAGGCCTCTGGTAACAAGGACCCCATATGGCATCGGGAATTTTCGCTTCCATGAACCTGTGCGATAAATGTCTTTTAAAGCCCAACTGAAAGCGGTTAAGTGTCGGCGGGCGCGATACCTGATGTATGATACTCCTGCTGGTTGCAAGGGGCTACCGATAAAACACCACAAAGTTCTTATTACATCCATTTGTTTTTTCTACACAAGAATGTTTTCATTTCAATAATTAATTAATATTCTTTTCGTCCAGCTCTTTCCTTCTTCTTCCTTTAGACCTGCTTTTGCTTTCCTTTTCGGGCGAAGTTACTTTATTACTGGGCGTAAAATATGATTTGTAACCGTACATTGTAGCCGTGGTTTCTACCAGTTTACAAAGAGGTTTGTAAATCTTTGGTATCAAACAGCTTACTTTAGTTTACTTTACTGCAAAGAAAACGGAAGTGATACTCAACGGATCATTAATTAGCTGGGTGTTTTACAAATACTACGTAAGATTCTGTTAAGATAGATAATAGGTCGGCGTTAGATCGTGAGGCCAGTGCCTTCATTCTATTTCTACTGTTACGCATGAACTTTGATGTCACATTTCATGCATCATAAATTTATTGCACCCAATTTTTCTGGGGCGCTTTCCATTCAGCCCAAATATCCGCAAATTTTGGACAGAAATCAAATGGAACGAGCCATTTCGGTTCGCTCCGACCGGAATATTTGGGACCACCTTTGAAGGTGGTTCAGTTTGACCAGTCCACTCATTTAAGTCGGTCCGACCGAGAAGTCCCTTCCATTTGGCAAAATTGTGGTCCCCAGTATCGCTTTTTTATATCCTGCTTGCAGCAGGAACAATAAGCAAACACGCGGTGGCTTGGAACGGATCTGTGAAACCGGAATGAACAGTTCCATTGGTCACGTGGAATTTTCGAAATTTCAAACCAAAATTTTTGTTGAATGGAAAGCGCCGCGGCACTGGGGAGCACTGGGGTGTCTTTTTCAAATAGCCAATACCAGGGCCTTTTAGTGCCCCGAGATTTCTTGCAGAAAAGTACTGGGGAAGAGGTTGCACACGTGAGTGCTTTTATGAGTGCTTAGAAGTCAAGGTAAAAATAACACTGAATCGTGAGAGGTAATACGAGGAGTATCAAATTAAGCTCACTAAAACACGAACACGAATTATTTACAGACAGAGAAACTGGAATAGACTACATATTGAAGAAAAGCCTGGCATTTATTTGTTAGACATTTATCCAAGACATATGTAGGTTCCTGCTACTGATGATCTTTAAACCCGGATTACTCGACACATGGCCTGGTCGCCTGGGCTGCCTGTGGTCAAGCAACTCTTCCGCTTCGCATCCTAGGTGTTATAGGCTTTGTTCCTTTTAAATTATATGAAAATCGAGCGGTGACTGTGTCATCATTTATACCAGCTGCGCACGCATGCGGTGTCATTTTTGTCCTTCTATTAAAGACTTCCACAGTGGTATTTGTCAGTTGTCCTACGCTATGGAAAACGTGACAACATCATCTGCCACAGTCCCGGACGGTATCCGAATCGGAGTTTGTGGTTTGGTGGGTGCCTTATATCTAAGTGCATCAATCGTCACGGTTACATTCAACGGCCTGTTGCTGTACGTGATATTCAAGGATCCGCTAAAATGCTTTCGGCGACCATTTGCAGTGTACATGACGGGATTGGCGATGACCGATTTTCTGTTTGGCGCCGTTCTTGACCCGCTTTCAGCAAGGATAGAATTCTACTGTGTCAAGAACAAAGACGGCGAAACAACTTTCTACCACATCATCGATTATTTTATTGATAACTCTGCTACCGTGTTGATATTTGCCGTGTCAGTTGACAGGCTTCTCGCTGTCGCTTTTCCAATTTTTTACCGCGTCTCCGTCAAGAACACTCACGCGGCCATTGTCATTGTTTGCGCCTGGTTTTATTGCATGGCGTTCAGTTTAATTCAGCTAGCGGACGTCGCTGATGAAATTTACGACACGGTGGATGTTCATATGTTTGTTTCCTTTGCCCTAACGACTGACGGAATTATTTACCTTTTTATCTATCTCATTTTACGCAAAAGAAGAAAAGTCTTTCCAGGAAGAGACGAAACATCTCAAAAAGATGAAGAACAACTTAGGCGTCTGAACAGCGAGAAAGAATTCGCCTTCACTGCGTTCCTGATACTTCTTGCTTTGGTAATAACCCAGATCCCCTATCTTGTAATAACAGTTATTGAGGCAAACTGCCAAAGTTGTACTGAAACCACATGGTTTTTCGTATGCCACGAGTTTGCAGACTTCCTTTTATGCCTGAGTGCTATTGCAAACCCTTATCTATATGGATGGCGAGTGAAGCAGTCGAGGGATTCATTAATGGCAGTGTTCTGTAGATCACGCTTAGAACCCGCAGATCTGGAAATTTCACAAAATACAAACGAAACAAGAAATTAAAGATGAAAAAATAAGAATATTGATTCTAATGATAATTATTGCTGAAGTACTTGTTTTTCCCTTTCTTAAGACACTGCAATTCAAGTTTCTTATTTTTGTTTAATACACTGAACTGTAATTTTAGCTTAAAGGAACATCTCATTAGTTAATGGCTTTCCCTTTATTAATTTTTAATGCCTATTGCTTGTAAATGGCCTTCTGCACACAATCTCAAAAAAGAATAAACTTTTGTTTAAACTAGAATGCCATAATTGGGTGCCTGATGCAGAACCATTTGGTCCTGGGCTAACTTAACATCCATTTTGCTAATCGCCTAGCTGTATCAGGACACAAGTTCAGTCCGGTTTCCGAAAAGATATGTAAATTAAATAATAGTCAATTCAAATTTTGAATAAGCTGATAATAGCAATTTAGCGATTTATGATACGCAGGCTATGAGAAGCCTTTGTAAAATTATATTAAGCGGGTCGTCTGTCATTATTGTTAAGCCTACTTTTGGTCCCTAATTGCCGGTTTAGCTTGCTGCTTTAAATGTATGAAATAATTTTTAAGTCTTCAAACAAAATCGAATCGTAAGTGTAAGTTACTGTAGGACTGACATTGCACATTTTCGAATCAGAACTGTTTTAAGTCGTATTTTTAAAATCTAATTTCGCTATCGTCCCTGAATCTGATTTTAAAATATCAGTATCTTTATTTCCTTTAGCGCAATTCCATTCAAATTAGAAGACCAATTTTCCAGCTTTTAATTTTCATCAGTTTGCTAGTGGCATAAAATTTATTCTTAGTTTAAAAGCTGTGTAAATATTCCTTATTCCTAAACCGTTTTCAGTTAGTGACTCGAAACTGATCAGTTCTGTCAGTCGAATTCAAATTAAAGTAGGCACCAAAGTACGCTTACTCTGCTAGGCTAGCCATAACAGACCGTGTACATGTAGTTTAGTATTATTTAAAGTGTTTTCTGGCGTGTAACAGCAAGCAAGGAAACGCAATAAATTACTGTATTCGGGACTTTCAAATTTTTGACAGGTTAAACAGGAAGTTTTAACATTACATGGAGAAACCACGACTATACAATTCAGTTGCTGTCTGACGGGCGATCGGTATTAAAACAAAAAGGAACAAATACGGTGGAACGTCGATGTAACGAAGGGCCAAGGGACTGACATGTTCGCTGTAAGGAGGTTTCGTGATATCGAGGTTCTCATTTCCACCAGTTTATTATTAGTTAGGCTAGGAATATCGTTCGTTATACCGGACTTTCTTGGGTTCGAGGTTCCACTGTAACCATATATTGTGACAATATATATCAACTTATCGAACTCAGTGCAGTATTAGGAAATAATGACAAAAAAAGAAAACAGTATTAATTTAGTTGACAGATGGCCATAATTTGTCTTTTTCCTTTTCCCGTTGGAGGTACTTGTCCCAACCCAATGCTGTACCAATACATAGACCGTAGTTTATTCCGGCGGTTGTCGTTTCTTTCCCTCGTCCTAAAGATAACTTTATGGCTTTTTTCATGATAACTAAAGCTTGAATTGTTAATTAAAAAGAGAGTTCGATTCGATTCACCAACAAAAAATGCCTAAATCATTTCGTTTGCAACCTTTTTTTGTATTTACTAAAAGCACCTGCTACGGGGCTATTTGTGGCTCAGGCGTAACGTTCCGCTAAGCGAAAATTATTCTTATTGTTAGTTTCAAATGATTTATGATCACCGGAGTTAGACAATAACAATAGATAAAATCAAATTTACGCGCGAACGTAAATTTGTACCACTTGACCAAGTTTTCCCGTTAATTGTCGTCTACTGTTTACTTCTTCTGCTCAGAAATGAGCAGTTTCGCGTCAATTTTATCCATGCATAGGAATTGTTCTCGACAGTATTATCTGCTTATTTTCTATTCGCCAATTTGTCTGGGATTTAGATTGTCTTTTAGAGATTGTCTCTGATTCTACATTTAAAGCTTTTATCAAACAGCCCGGAGAAAAACGCGAAAAAAAATGATGCCTGCACTTTGCATCGGGAATGGCAGACAGTGTGTGTAACACTCGACTTCCCGTTTCGCTGACGGAAAGAAAGTAAAATCAGAGAAGTCGAGAAGTGAACTTGTCTGGTGGAGTATTCCTATTTCGACATAGATATTTATAATATTAGTATACGGTATTGAGTCTGTTTGTTATTTATACCGCTCTGAAGAGGCGAGTTTTACTTTTCGCAAATGTTTTTTTTGGAGCAAAATACTTCGTTGGCTGCTAAGAAATCAGAAGCAAACAATGAAATTGCAAGTCATGGTTATTACAAGATGAAAATCCTACCCTGTTCGGATACAGATACAGTGAACACTCGATAATAAGAAACTACGTTTTTAAAGTCTGGCAAAATGGGTTCTTGTATTTTGGGGTACTTAATGGAAATTTGGGCTAAGTAGGCTCTTAATTTTTATGAGGGAGATAATAGATTGTTGATTACCAGAAAAATAAATAAACTTTTTATTTCTTCAGAATTAACTGAACTAACAAACTGATTTCCGAATTTATGTACAGTTTAGTAGTCTTTTCTTGTTATACTTAATTAAATTTACAACTCAAAGTTACACTCCCTTGTTGACTGAATTATTTATCATTATTTAACATCAACCAATATATAAGAACCTGCTTGGCTAAACAGGTTCTTGTATTTTGGGGTTATTAACGTGGCAAATTTCTGCCAGGAGGTTCTTGATCCACCGGTTCTTATTAGCGGGTGTTTACCTGTTTACTCGTAAAAGGGCCGCTAACATCTTACGCTGTATGGTTATATGCATAACTTAGGGCCTGTTTACATTGAGGTGCGGGACCCCATGGCCAGATAGGTGGGGTAACATGCGGCGGGTCACCCCACCTATCATGTAAACGTGATCAAATTAAAATGAGAGATTATATGGACAGGCGGGTTACCCCACCTAAGCGGGTCACCTCACCTACCTGGGGTCCCCCACCTCCGTGGAAACAGGCCCTTAATATTTAATTTGCACTCCATATCATAACAGAAATAATTGAAAACAAGACGCTGTGGGAGCGTATATTTGGGCGTCGTTTTACTAGGCGTACGAGATGTCTTTTACGTGTAAAGTTGTACAGTCGAAGCTCTTCTTGCAAACACTCTCGTCAGTAAGCAACCAGCACTAGTTACGACCACATTTGTGAAACCCCGTTTGAAATGTGACTTGAACTTTGTAATGAAAAGCTATCGTAAGCGACCGCGGCCACTTTTAGGATTACCCAACTGGACTTTTCTTTTGTTTTTAAGCTCTCGTAAGTAATCACTCAGCGACCACTCAGTCTTCCTCACATGAATAAACACTTTAATGAAACTGCACACTCAGATATTGGTCTAAAAAATTTAGCCTTCTCTATATCAGATGGAGAAAGGGATATGAAGAAGTTTGGAGGGGGGGCTGAAATTTTGGGTGTGTGGGTTCGGGGAGCTTTGAAAGTAAATCGGTGAGGTCAAGGGAGAGGGCGTAAAATCTGGTTAAAAAACTAAAGTTTCGGTAAAACGGGCAACCAAAACGTGCAACTTGTTTTGCAACATTGCTGATGAACAAGTTGAAAACGATTTTGCTGGGTGGGTAGAAAACGAAGACCCAAAACTCAAAATCACTTATAAATATCTAGAAACGAGTATCTCGATCTTAGATGTGTAAGAAACTGTACAACAGTATCTTCAATTATACAAAATTGCGATCAGGGTCTTCGTTTTCTACACAATCCCCCCGGTGTGTAGAAAACGAAGACCCCCTCAAAATCAATTGCAGAAGGCTGGAAATTGCTTTAAACGACTTCTAGACACTAAAGGAGTGTAAGAAACAACACGGCTCCAGTCGATTTTCAATTATACAAAATTTCGACCAGGGTCTTCGTCTGAGTTTTCTGCGGAATCATCCTTTGCTGTAAAGTGTTCGAAGTCATGTCTTCTGTGATTGCCATCAAAATGCCCCATTCCATGACATTAAATAACCATGTCACTCGAAGATGTTAAAGTTGTCGCGGGTGTTAATTACACTCATTTAGTGTCTGGAAGTCGTTAAAAGAAGTTCCCAGCCGTTTCCAAGTGATTTTGAGAGGGGTCTTCGTTTTCAACACAATTGTATAATTGAAGATGTTGTTGTTTCTTACACATCTAAGGTCGAGATACCCGTTTCTAGAGATTTATAAGTGATTTTGAGGGGGGTCTTCGTTTTTGGGTCTTTGGTCTTAGGTCTTCGTTTTCTACCCACTCGCGATGTTGCGCGTTTTACTAGCCACATTCAATCCTGTTAACAACCTGATTTGTTGCAAGACAGGTGTGATCCTGGTATGGCTGGTAAAACGCCCAAACGCCCGTTTTTCCGTACCTCAAAGGCCTGATTATCGCGGCGCCTTAGTTATAAACGAAACAAAAATCAACGTTGCGATTTCATGACAACCGAGCCAGCCCAGTTAGTTGGGATCCCAGTTTTATGATGCCGGGATCCCGGATGGAAATTTCCTAAGTAATCACGCTTCCTGAGCAGCCCGTCAAATGAACCAAGCGAGACACAGGACAGCGGGCAACACACTGATAAAAATGGCGGCTCCGGGCTGGCCCGGTCCATGTAATACCAGGATTAAAGTCACCTCGGCAGATCTAGCCAGCCCGGCCCGGCTCATGTAATTTAGCCCTTACTGTGAGCTGTATTGTTACGCAGTTTGCACGTGAAGGCTTAGGAATTTGGTGCTTTCGTGGTTCGTGTTTGAGAGAATACGACTTAATTAATCTAATTAACCCAAGGGTTTTAAGAATAACTGTCACGCATGCAGTCTGCACGGAGTGAAGATGTTGCACTTTGCCACTTTTGCGGGTCGAACGTGAAAGAATGCAACTTGTTTACGAGATCATTTTGCTCAATAAGATTATAAGAAATCACCTCCTTTCCTTACGAAACAGTCTGCAATAAAATTATGCATTATCTAATGTTAAGGTTAATAGGCTAACATCAATTAGTTCCAATGAAATTATCAAACTGCCGAAATACTTTCAGTTATATGTTGCCACTCATCGCATGTCATTCCCCTCATTGAAGCAATTTCTTATTTATCTCATGCACGATCACTGAATAATTTTGCGTAACATCTTCTTTGGCTCTTGACAACTAAGGGCAAAAAACATTGTGAGACTCTTCTCTTCCAATTATTTGACAGATTTTCTTTCAAATTTCTGAAAATCGCCCGGCTTCTAGGTAAGATATAAAGGCTAAGATTTATAAGTTTATTTTTTTTTGAAAATTATTCCTGCGTTGCTTTAACATGTTCATCGCTGTTCGGAATTGTGTTTCTTCGTTGCAAGGTTTTTGAGATCGTAAAAGTGGGATCAACTAGAGCTTTCTTTCCGGCATGGTTTTTAACTTGTACTAGTCGTTCGCGTTGCAGACATTCACGTCGCTTGGCTTGTTTACTTGGATTGTTTACGTTCACACGTATTGCGTGCCTATTGCAACTTTGAATTAAAACAAGCGATCTCGATTACTCTATTTGGGCAACGCCCAAATAATTAGACACCGCGCAGGGAGCGATGGGAAGAAACAAAACGTGAGAGTTCTTTCATTCACTCCGTCTACTTCCCATCGTTCTGCACGCGCTTTCTTTCCCTTCTCCAGAAACCAGAAACAAGGCCTCTTCGAAAGAGAGACTCAGGCACTAATTCAGTCTCAAGTCAAAACAGGAAACCAAGTTTTCACCTCAGCTGGTGATATTAACAATCATTTTACAAAAGTAGGCCAATCTCTAGCACAAGAAATTCCTAGTTCGCAAATTGACCCACTTGCCTATTTCAATCTTCTTGTTGACGGAGTATTTTCTTTTCAACGGATCAATGTTTAAAAAGTCATCAAATTACTTAAGGATATCGATGTAGGTAAGGCAACTAGGCTTGACCAAATTCCAAACAGGCTTCTGAAGATTGCTGCCGATGTTGTCGCGCCCTCTTTAAGGGGCATCTTTAATCAGTTGTTAGTGACTCGTATTTTCCCCCCTGACTGGAAACTGGGTAAAGTGTCACCAATTTTTAAGAATGGTTCTAAGTCTGACCTAAACAACTATCGGCCTATATCTGTTATTCTTACCGTAGCCAAAATTATCGAAAAAATTATCTATAACCATCTGTATCACTATCTGAATGCAAATGGTTTATTAAACAGAGGCCAGTCTGGTCAGTATTTCCGCTCTCTACACAGCACTCTTACTGCCTTGTTGGAGACAAACGATAGCTGGTGTGTCAATATTGATAGATTAATGGCGTAATCGTTATTGGTTTGAAGAAGGTCTTTGACACTATTGACCACGAGATAATTCTAAAAAAACTTACGAAGTACAGGGTTGATTAAGACACCCTGAAATGGTTTAAATCTTACCTAACTAACCGTATGCAAAGGTGTAATGTTAACAATCATCTATCTAGCGCGAGTCCTCTAAGTTGTGGCGTACCTCAAGGGTCAATAATCGGTTCTCTTCTTTTATTGATCTAAATAAATGATCTACCAATTACAAATTGCTTGAATGTGGGCTTTCCTAGAATGTATGCCGACGACACTAATGTTACCTTTTTTGCAGTTGCTATACCTGATCTTGAGTCCAAGTCAATAGTGACTTGAAATATATTGATCGCTGGCTCAAAGCTAATAAGTTAAGTCTCAATTTAGCCAAAACCGAGTTTATGGTTATTAGCTTGAGGCAGAAACTACAGTCCTTTAATGACTACACAAGGAACATTCACGTGGACGGCGTCCCAATAAACCAAAGCAATCAAAGCAAATCTCTCGGGCTTATCATTGATGAAAATCTCTCATGGAAATCTCTAAAAAAGTATCCTCTGGCACCGGTGCTCTTAAGCGGATCAGGCCATTTGTTTCAATGCACACTGCAATTAAAAGGTACAAAGGTCTTATTGAGCCACACTTCGATTATTGCAGCGCTGTATGAGATGGCTTGACCCAACAGCTTAGTGAGAAACTTCAAAAACTTTAAAATAGTACTACCAGCGTTATCACCAAATCGAGCTATGATACGAGTTCCAGATATCTTCGCTTCGTTGGGACAATTTATAGGTTAGAATGGCTAAACAAAAAAAGCTAATTTAATGTACAAGTACATTAATAATCTCGCCCCAGCTTATCTGTGTAATTTGTTTGCCCCAAGAACACCGAATTATTATTTTCGCAACGCGAAGAAAAATTAATGCTCCCAAAACCAAGAACTGATTATCTGAAGCGTAGCTTTAGTTTATAATAATACACTTTATTTAAAGAGGGTAGCAAGGAATCAGTTACAGAAACTAGCAAACTTATGACCCTCTATCTAAATTAAAATTACAACGAGCATAAGGTCGATTCCCAATATACAAAGTCTAAGTACAAAATAAATAAAACTAAGGAAATATAGAAGATCTACATCAATATAAATGAGTATAAGAGCTAATGATATGGCTAGTGAAATATATACAAGAATATGATTAAACTATGACATGGTGTAATTCCTGCTGCTCTTTAAATAAGATATTTACAGTTACAGTGGCGCTCTTCTATGGAACAATCTTCCTGAGGAAATGCGCGCATAAAATTCCTTACGTCTCTTTAAGAGAAGTTCCGATAGACGGTTTTCTGATCAGTACTCCCACACGGCAAATATGTAAAACAGTTTTTGAGAATTTTTAATTAACTTTCTATGTTAGACTGATGATTTTAACCGTGTATACAGCTATTTCAAGAAAGGTTGTCGCAAAAGTGAACGCGACAATCCCGAAAAGTATTGTGAGTGGTTTTGAGTTCACTCTTCTTCAAAGAAATTTGAAAGAATGGCATGAGAGGCCATAGACGTATGTTTGCGAGTGCTAAAGGAAAGCAACGAAAGTAGGTTTCAAGCTACAGTGTCAGGGAACAGTGTATTGATTATATCCCATAGTACATTTCGAGATTGTGGCGTGCACATTTTTTCCGACAACCTTTCTCGAGATAGCTGTAAATATGAAGTTATCATTCATTCATTTATTCAGGGACACTCAAGTTTTCGGGTGGGGGACTGGTGGGGACACTTGACAAAAGCTCTGGGGACAAGGTTGACTCAGTGAGCGCGGAACAAGAATGTCTCAAGGTTTGCTGAAGAAACCTACTTCTCTTAAACACTTTCATCGCACAAGGAATTTCACCAAAGAAGTATGCAGGCTCCATCTTGTGAGGCATCACTGATTTATCCACCCACTCGCTCTTATCAGGGTCATAATAACGCAGGGCCTTGATCTTTACCCTTCCTTTCATAATTCTGTCCACTCTAGAATACACCCTGCCTTCAACACATGTACAACATTTACTAGTTAACATAAAAGGTGCCATCTGCCCGTCGTTTATTAACAGCCATTCGTTTATTGTAGGCTGGTACATTTCACTAGATTTTATGTTCGAACCAGATTCGTTAACACCACCAGTTATGAAAATTGTCCCGTAGGCGGCAGCTCCATATGGATCGCTTCTCGGTACTTTAAGATCAGCCACTTTTTCCATTGTATTTATCAAACCTGTCAACATCAGCCAGGATTCTACTTCTTTCGTTTTCTTGAATACTGCCACCAATTAAATAGATAAAATTGTCTTTTGCTACGGTGCAAACTAGTTTCCTCGAGGCCAGGTCAAATGTTGCCACAGTGTCCCAAGAGTTAGATTCTGGACTGTACTTTTTGATACAAGAAAGATGGCTTTTTCGACAGTGCGAGTCAATTCCACGAAAGAACAGGAAAACGCAGTCTGGGCAAGAGCTTTCATTGTCAGACATTAGAGCGAAGATTTCATCTTGATTATTAGAGAAGATCGAATGTAGTTTTCTTCGCCCGTCGAATGGCAATGATGTCCAACAGTTTGTGAGTGAATCGTAGCATATTAGCTTGTTGTTCGGAAACTCTGACGCGAAATATAGTTTACCAAGACAAGAGACGATCCAAATTGAATTTTTTATTAGCAACACTCCAGGAAAAATTGACCATTCCTTGTCTTGAGGGAAATAACAAACAATATGACCCTTACGGGTTGTGTTCTCGCGAGGTTTATAGTGAAGTGGTGCCAGATACTTTTCATTGGTGATGTCTATGAAAAAGAAAAGTAAAACAGGGACTTCAAACAACACTCTAGGCTTAACGTGGCCGAGCGGACGATTGCGATATTCTCTGGAGTCAAAGAATTTCAAAGTTTCCGTTACGAGATACATGCAGGATTCGTCGTCAATCACAAGATCACATAAAGCGATGCCATTTTGTAGGAAATCACGTGACGTGTAAAGAAGTCGAACTTCACGAAACAACTCGGAAAGGTTTTTTGTTCGGTCCTGTTTGTTGTGATAAATCCACACTACGATGACGATGAAGACGTCATCCTCGCAGTCAACGTGTATGTCGTCTCTTGAGATCCACATTTTGACTTCCTCGTACGACAGGTTGAAAAACTCTTCAGATTTCGTCACCGAAGTAAAATTTGCTAGGATAAAATCCCTGGTGTTGGACATCAAGTCCTCACAGCTAAACTTCTCTGCCAAGTAGTACATTGAGAGTGAGTTCGAAGAATTTAAGTTCCTTTGCAGAGTTCTTGGGGCGAGGTCCTTAAGATGAGGAAGTATCAGGTAGTCAGCTAGCGCGATTAGGCCTTGGGCATTGTCTTCAGCCGAAATTTGAACACTACCGGTGTAAATGAATTCCAAAACCTCTCTTAAACCAAGCTCTGTGATCATTTCCATCCTAACTACTCCCCCTTTGGCCTCTTTCATGTCACTACCCAGCAGTTTTTCAAAGAAGGGGCTTGCCTCTGAGAGAACACTTCTGTGAGCTTCGAGTTTCTTCCCATCTCCGGTAATCAAAGCCACGTCAAAAGGCTTCTCGACTACTTCTTGCTCGTGCGGAACACAAATCTTCGTTCGCGGTGGAATGTCAAGAGTGAATTGAAATAATAGGGGATCCATCGGTGAACCTCTTAGATGCTTTGCCCGGTGCCAGTGTGGATTATTTCAAGATCAGAATATTCACTGTATCCTGGTTCTAAACAATTGCTAGCTATCAGTGACGTCAAATGACGATGCAATTTGTTCTTTACCGCAGGTGATTTATGTTAATGTAAATGAACAAAAAATGTATGGCTTAAAGCGGCTACGTCACGCTATTTGCTGTCTTTTTAAAGAGCTAAAACGGTTTTCGCATCAAATGAATTCCAAAATAATGGTATAGTTTTGTTTGTTAGCCAATAGTCCAGTTTCGAATTAAAAATTATCGCTGAATATAAACATTAACGACACATTCATACAGGGTTAGCCTCGACTTAAGGTAAAATATTCGGAGATTCTGGCAAGCAAGTGTTTGAAATTTGAATATATACAATAGACAGAGTAATAACCAGGGCTGAGTTGCTCAAACCATGGGTAGCTTTAACCATTGGTTAAGCAGTATCAAAACCAATATGTTGTCAAGGTATTAAACGCTGGTTAACGCTAACCATGCTTCGAGCAACTGGGCCCAGGTCTTTTTCTCGTTGGAATTTGTGAATATATTACTTCAGATTAAGGCTAAGGCTGTAAAAAATGCGTCTTCACTTCTTTAATTCAGCAGTCATAGCGAACTCGAAAATGGACTATTTTATTGACCACCCTAGAGTGCAAAGGAATATCCCGAGGATCATAGTCAGTGTTTGACTTGTTGTTACATACATGTACTTTACTTAGAGGTTTAGCCGAGTAAATGTAAAAAGTACAGTTCGCTCTTGCATTTTTGAGGAAAAATGAAATAGTCACGAATTGTAAAGTGGGAGGATAAACAATAACACTGAAAAAGAAAGCTGCTGATATTCGTATTGATAAAAGTGTTTGATTTTGATTTCTCAATATTACAAGCCCATCAGGTTTAGCACCCCCTTCCCACTACCACTCACTACCCACCATCCCTCCTTCTCATCGAACGCACTCCCCTAATTTGCAATTACCACTAGTTTAAGACTATATTTAGGAACTGAAACTGTTTCCAATCGTCTGTTGCAAAGGATGACAAAGATGAACATGGATTGAAAATAGAATAAGTAGGGCCAACTTTTTCACGTTCAAATGTCACCAAAAACGTATTATGGATATTGCTTCCTAGTCAAATTTGTTTGATATCTTCCTCATGACTCTACAGATCGAGTATTCTGTGCATGGGTAAAGCAGGGGCGGATCTAGGGGGAGGGTGCAGGGGGTGAGCACCCCCCCCCCCCCCCCTCTGAGATGACCTGCGGTTTTCTAATACAACTGGCATTCTGCAAAAAAAAAACTGTGGTTTACTGCTGTTAAAGTAGAGCAAGAGACGAGTGCACCCCCTCCTCAAAAAAATCCTGGATCCGCCCCTTTAAAAGGGCACGAAGTAATAGACCTTATTTACGATACCCGCCATCTTCGCACGTGCTTTAGGATTGATTGGATAAAAGCAATGTCACGTGGTATTTCAGGGGGTAAGCTAGAGATAAAATCTGCCAATGTGGGAAATCGCGGTCGACCTTGTTTATTCTCTTAAAACGAAACGTCGATTCAATGGTCATGCAAAATGTGCTGTTTGAGTTTCGACAAAATCAACTTCATTCTTGCTCGTTGTGATGACTTCTACGGTCGCGACTGCATCCAAAAAAGTAAAAATGGTCACTTCCACCCACAATTTGCCAATATCGCATTTCATATAAAAAGTTATTCATTTTCTGTTGTCAAGAATAAACAAACTCGACCGCGATTTCTTGTATTGGAAAATTTTATCAATTGTTGGCCCCCTGAGAAGCCACGTGACATCAGTCCTTGAACGCGAGCAAAGATGGCGGTCATCGTGAATAAGGCCTATTATTTCAGCATGGAACTAACCCACGACAGCAATATCCTCGTGACATAACTGCTTTAAAATTAGCCACTCGAGAGCATTTCGAGTGTGTGGTGACAGTGGTTGTGGTATATTTAGTTTCGCGCTGGGTTTGCTTTGCTGGTGCACTGAGCTGCAGGTGAAACTGAAAGCGTTAGGATTGGGGCTTCCATATGAAAGTTTAACGATCAAATGGAAACAACTCTTCATCGATCAAAGCGATCGTTGAGCCTAGGCAGACTTAAGCTTATATCACAGGGATGCATTGGCTTAGGGCCTCACAGACAGTTTAGATGGAGTTGGGGTACCCCAGATAGGTGAGGTAACCCGCTTAGGTGGGGTAACCTGTCTATCCATATATTAATCTCTCATTTTAATGTGATCACGTTTACATGATGCGTGGGGTAACCCGCCAAATGTTACCTCATCGACCTGGGGTCCCCCACCTTCATGTGAACAGGCCCTTAGTATGCAAGGGAATAGGAACAAACACATTTCACCAAACTCTTAGGCCCGGTTGACACGTCGCATTTCGCAGAACTGAATCTCATGCAAATAAGCGGGAACAAGAAAATTATTTTAGTCGAAACATGTTAAACCGGGCGTCCAACATGTCCTCTCCTCCTCTTTAAAGTTTTAATCCTTTGCCTTTTCTTGTTGGAACTGTAGGCAAATTAATCATCCACGTTGTAAGACGAGAAAGCACAGAAATATTTCGCAGAAGTTTTAAGTCAAGTACCACTATGAGAATTTAAAGACCTTTCAAAATAAGAAAGGAGGGGCATAGAAACTTTTCTGGTTTCAGAACTTTAATCTTTTATGTTGAATTTTCCACTCATTTTTCTTTTTTTTACACAGATTCTTGAACAGGGGGCTCAAAGCTGTCTCTATCAATCTTGGCACCAGTCTCATCTGTGCTACTGTGGGCTGCTCCTTCACCGTGCATCTCCATCAACTTGCCGACTGCACAAACAGAGCAAAGTACGCGGCATTAGATCTCGGACAAAATCAATGTAACTAGTCTACAGGGTTGCCACTCATCAGAAAGTTAAAAATTCCCTGACTTTTCACTGACCTGCTATTAATAATAATAATAATAATAATAATAATAATAATAATAATAATAATAATAATAACTGTTTATTCACAAATCCAAATCGGAAAGTGAAAAGGAGATAAAAGAGGTTATCCCTTTCTAGTTTATCTCCTGATAATAAAATACATTAAGAAATAAATTATTTACAACTGTTTAAAATAGTAACTATATATGTATATAAAACATCACACAGTAAAAGAACTTAGTGTTCACTAGGAAAATCTGTAAGGTAACGTCTCAGTCTGTTCTTGAAAATATTCAAATTCTCTGCCTCAGCAACTTCCTTTGGAAGATTGTTCCACTTATCTATTATGCGTATAAAAAAAAAATTGTTTAAAACTATTTAAAGTTGCTGATGTAAGCTTAAGTTTAAAACAATGGTTGGCTCTTAAGGGCCGAAAATCATGTGCAAATGTGAAAAATGCCGAGAAAAATGCCGAGGGATCAAGTCCAAGTGATGGCCATTTAAGGAGCTTTAGGCGTTCTTCGTAAGGCATGTCTTGCCCAATATTTCCAAGGGCGCATTTAGATGCTCTACGTTGTACTTTCTCCAAGGTGTTTAAGTCTTTTTTAAGGTGCGGACACCAAACTGGAGAGCAGTACTCGAGTATCGGACGTACTAGACTCTTATAAAGTTTTGAAAACAACTGAGGATTTTTAGGACCCACCGTTCGCCTAATGAATCCAAGCACACTATTTGCCTTATTTGCGCATTTGTTAGCTTGCATACTCCATGACAGGTTCGAAGTAATATAGATTCCGAGATCCTTAACTTCAGATACAGCTTTTAATTGGTTACCACATAGATGGTATTGAGGACTTGAGTAATCATTTTTTTTAGAAATGCGCATCACTTCGCATTTATCTGTGTTAAATTTCAGCTGCCAGACATGGCTCCAAGATTCCAGGCGAATAAGATCTTTCTGTAGCTCTTCAACATCTTCCTTAGTATCCCTGAGTATCCTATACAATTTCATATCATCTGCAAAAAGTTTTGTGCTTGACATAATGTTTCTTGAAATATCATTAATATAAATTAAAAATAAAATGGGTCCCAGCACAGTTCCTTGGGGTACACCAGACAAAACGGAAGTCCAAGATGAGTAATGTCCCCGCAGAACAACGCGCTGGTATCGATTGGTGAGAAAACTTCTAAGCCAAGACAGGAGTGGACCTTGGATACCATATGCGTGTATCTTTGTCAAAAGGCGTTCATGTGGCACCGAGTCAAAAGCTTTTGAAAGGTCCAAAAATATAACATCAGTTGTCAAACCTTTGTTTCTCCCGCTGGCCCAATCGTGAAACGATGATAATAATTGAGAAAGACAAGATTTCCCTTTCAGGAAGCCAAATTGCTCCGGAATAAAGACCTCGTTTGAAATAAATGTAATGTTTACATTTGCTTTAGGTTTTTCTGCAGGTCATCAATATTTTTCTCTTTATTTTCAACTTTTTCCGCTTTTCGCAGACAGAGCAAGAAGGACTTTGGAAGAAAGCATCCAGAAGGAAAAACACTGATCACAACTACTGCATGTGTCAGGCAACCCTGGCAACCCTGTCTACAGTCAACTCTCTCTACAACGGACACCTTCGGGACCGGTACTTAGTGTCAGAAGGAAACAAAAAATGAGACCTGTCCCACTGAAAAAAAGTCAATACGAATGACGAAAGAACATCAGGGAGGGGGGGGGGAGGGGGGAAGAAGAAACCGTGTGGCAACAACGCTACATGATGGAGACTACACCCACCACTGAATCACGCGAAGGATGTTCATATAGCGAACAACCGCGCACTACACTGTAAATTTTCATTTGTAATTGCATAAATAACTGCAAGTTAATAAAACCACATTTTTCTGTACCATTTAGTGCGACTTCAACTTACGATCAAATTTGGGTTTCTTGAGAACCTTCACCTTCCTGATAAAAACGTCATGAAGAGGGTAGATGGACTGGCACGCCTTCTCAATGTCACGACCAAAAGCATCTGGGATCCTATCAATAAAATACAGTCAATAACAAGCTACCGTGTTGTCTGAAAAATACTGATAATACCACATACATTGTGGTAAAGAAAATGCTGTCCAGAGCATGCACTTTGATCTTTAACATACCATAAAATTCCCAAAATAAGCCCCAGGGCTTATATTTTTCAAAGGCCGTTTTTGAGCAGCCTTTTTTTGGAGGGGCTTATATTCGGAGGGGCTTATCTACGGAGGGAAATTTGCGTTTGAAAATCGATTGCGCCAGCCTTATAGTTGGAAGGAAATTTACCACTTTGGCTTTGTTTTACTTTGTATTTGAGGGCAATTTTCCAAGTACAAGCCCCCGGGGGGCTTATCTTTCAATCTTATAGAGTCGAACCTCCATGTGTGACCCCCTCTCATAAGCGACCACCTCCCATGACCGACTGCCTAACCAAAACAACAAAACTTTCCCAGTCAAAGCCTTACAGTTGAAACCTCTAGTAAATGACCACCTCCTGTAATCGACTGCGACCACTTTTTGACCCTGAAAGTTTTATGATTTTATACTGTTTTTAACCTCTCTACTTGACGCATTCTTTGATCTCTATGTTCGCTGTGAGCTCTGTGCTACTTTGAATACACAAAGAACTTTAGCAACAAAATGAAACTACACAGGGCGTAACTTAGAAATTGCATGCAATAAATAATTATCTTCCATACAGTAGATGTGCCCAGACCTCTTCTCAGAAGGGGCCTCCTGTGGTTCAATTCTTGTAAGCCACCACCTCCCGTAAGCAACCACTAACTCTTTGCATTTTGGGTGGTTGCTTATGGGAGGTTCAACTGTATAAGGAAAATTAAAAAAAATGGTTTTTCAACTAAATAGAAAATTCAAGGGGCTGTGTCATAGCTGTCTCGTGCATTTTGTAACTGTTGCCAATTATGATTCCTTAAGCACCATGGAACTTAATGCTAAAAGCTTTTTGTCCAAAAATAACTCCCAGTTGCTAGTGGTACTTTCATTTAATGTTTTGAGTGATCATTTATATGTTTCACTCAGTTTGCTGGCAGTTCTTAGAGTTAGACTCTTGATAAAATTTGTGACCCAGCTCCTTTATGTCAACTTTACCACCATAAACAGAATGAAAACCTCATGTTTTGAGCATTAGCCCTTCCTCACAGGAGTGTATTCCTCTGACAAAGAACTTATGCTTTTCATTATTTCTATGGTGGTAAATTGATTTAATCCACTCAATTAAAAAAAACAACATTTTGTTGCCCTGAAACAGGTGGGTCACATGTTCATGTAAGACCCAAGATAAAATCGCATCACAGACTTTCTCAATACTTACAGCTTGTTGACCGCATCTTTTAGGTCACCAGTGCTGACATCGCGTGTGATAATGTCCACCATCTTCTTACGGATGGCTTTCACCTGTGAGTGCTTGGCATAAGCTGTCTTCTTGATTTGGTTTTGACGTTTTTTCGTGAAACCAATACAGAACAGCCTCAGTAGATAGCCATCAGTGGTTTTGACATCTACAGCTGCTTCGATAAGAGTCTGAAGGAAGAGCATTTACATGATGTTAGCTGTCCGAACATAAATCATAAGGAATATTTTGAAGTGAGAAGTCACATTTACATGTACTCTTATAGTTTTATGATAAAGCTTTGTAAACTAAAAGCTTGCTGGTGATTCACTAACCTGCCATTTTTTCACAAGTGACCTGAGCTTGTCTGTGGTCATATCCATACCATGGAAGTTGGTGAGGCAGTTTTTACCCTGGACATCCTCACAAATGAGTTTAAACTTCCTGAATGCGACCTCATCGTTCTGAAGGTCAGCTAGTGATACCTCAAACACACGTCCCTTGAGACCATCAGAAGCAATTTCTGTCAGAAGTCAAGAGATTGGAAAGAAATTTGGACTAAGTGGAAAGTGCAAAATGGCAGGCAACCAGAAGAGCCTGCAATCCTAATCTACAGATTGCTATTTTGCATGTACAGCAGGTATGTACTAGCCAGCTTTGATTGGGACTTCCACAATGCACATTGATCTTCTATCACTTGTAATCTGATCATATGCATTTCGAGCCTTTATCACACCAAATTGCTCAAAAGACAGTAAGTTACCACTCTCTCGTGTCGCACGTTAAACTATTCTTGTAGCGTGCTATGCGATTCTTGTCGTGCGCTACGTGATTCCTGTAGCATGAGATGGCCTAGAAACGTCAAGTATCATGGCCAAAATTCTTGAGGGATTTAATGAACCAATAGTAAAGCTTTAACGTGACTAACGTGCAAACCAATTTTTACCTCTCCGACCCGTAGACTGTTTGAAGGATCGGTATTTCTGTATTTGCGCAAAACAGGCTTTTAATAAGGTCGCTTTATAACCACTGCACTACCTTGAAAACTACCTTTTTTAAAAAACTTTAAGATGATAGCTTTGCTTGTAACTGCCTGCAAGTTTTGTTAAACATTTCAAGCTGAAATGATTCGTAGACCGATTGGCAACGTTTCCAAAAGCACAGCTATAGCTTTTGGCTTCTTTTGGACAAACGGATGTGCCAGTGAACTCTACTGGAAAAAATTTACTTGTGTAAATAAAGATTGAAAAACCTGCGCAGCGTAGTACGTGCTATTTTATGTGGCACGTGCGCTCAAGTATGCCATCAATCACGTGAGCTAAATTTAACGAACTTTTAATGGTATTTAGTCTTGTATACCCTGAAGAAGGCAGCATTGCTGAAACGTTGGTTAAGATTCTTATAATAACAGCGTCAGTTTTAGAAAATTTTTAAATTTACAGTTTGGAAAAAAATTTACGTCGGATAATTAAAAACCTATCAGTTCATAGAGCAGCTATAAAATTTAAGCCAATGAGTTTATCGAAGTGCAGAAAAGCGCATCTTTTCACAGTAGGGTAGTATGCATATACAGTACCTGAAAAGTAGGTTTCAAATTACATGTGTTTTGACACTACGCAAATTTGCGTCCTTATTGGCCTATACCCTATTTTTCAGCCAAAAACTTAGCTAACTCACATATCAAAGTAATAGCAAAATACACAGTTTCCATAATCACAAAATTAAAGCACCACAAGTAATGGTAAGATTTCCACACAGCCTCATGACATATGAGAACGTTACAAACAATAAATGTGCCGGGCCAGAGGAATTCTTTCCGACACTACGAGCAGAGGTTTTTTTCTGGCATGGCCTTTAACCTTTACAAAGTCGTTTGCCTCACTTGTCACTTGTGTAGTTGATTTGTTTACACCCCAAGAGAAAACTCTGCAACGAGCAAGGAACACACATAAATTGTGTGGTTCCAGAAAATATCCATACCCCCCCCCCACGGATGGTTCTTCCGATTAGACCCCCCCACCCTCTCGGAATTTCCGTTCCAGAGGGGTCATGTATAACCCCCCCACCCCCCAGGAATTTCCTATTTTCCTTTTCATGGTCTTAATTTGCCATATTTAGAGATAATCGACCGTGTACCGCTTAAAATTAACTGTTCTCATCTTAAGACACATTTTTTTTTATAATCTTTGACCTATTTGTAATCTTTTACAAGACAATATGTATTTCTTACGTAGGTAAAGGACGCTTGATAGACTATGAGCGGTCTCTCTTTTTTAATATTAGTCCTTCCAGTGAAACACGAGGCAGAACAGAGATTAATAAGTTTATGTCATCTCAAGAAAACATTTAAAACATAACTTTAAATTTGAATTATTCATTGAAATAAAACTATGTGAACATTTTCAAGTTTCAAAACGAATCTACCTACAGACAAAGTTAGACAAAGTTGATGTCTGGTACTGTAATTAAGTTTCACTATGTACACGTCTTGTCTAAGACAGTTTCATCTCAAATGCAACATTTACAGCATAACTTCAACGTTAACTACTGATTTAACATTAAACTATGTGAAGAAATTCGAATTTCAAAACGGATCTACTAGAAAACTAACTTACAACAAAGTTTATCCGAGTTGTTTGTTCGGCCTCGGGTCCTAAAGTCACCACAAAGTTGATCTCTCGATGTTTGTAATTAAGTTTAACTTTGAATGAATTACACTTGCAGTTAAACAAATCTCAGGAATTACAAAAAACCTATTTGGGTTATAAAAGAACAAAATATGCAAACATTCATTTTGCGTCCCATATTTGCATCGATTCATGTTCAGAAATGAACATCAGTGAAACATGATCTATTTCGTTGCCTAGCACGTGATCGAAAGTCTTCTCCACAAAGAAGGAACAGATCGTTATTATTTTCGGGCAAAAGTTGATTTGGCGAAAGGTCTGTTGGACAAACAGCTTGCCTTCAATGGTACTCTATTAGAAGTCAATAATAAAATACAGCAAAGGTCTCATTTGGGTCGTCACGCAACGCTTTGTCGCCACGAGCTCACTGAATGTCAACAGAAATTTGCATAAAGTTGTTTACACAAAGCTCGAGAAATATATCGCCGAGTTAGACGACGTTTGTTCTCGATTAGCGTAAGTTTTTGTCAGACTATCTGCAGTCGAGTCCACAATCTAGATACATGTTCGACATAAAGAAATTATTATTAATCGATGCGCTAGAATTTATTCCCAGAGAAGTAACCTGTTGAGAATTGCGATCGATTTGCCGGAAGGACGATATTTATTGAAAGACTTCGTCAAAGTCAAACGTTGGACGGACCGACCGTTAGCTGTTTAGAAACCACCGTTAGATCGTAAGAGCAATCCGTTAGAGCGTTAGAACAAATCGTTAGAGCGTGTGGACAAATCGTTAGAGCGGAGATGATAGCGAACTCCCAGCAAAGAAGACGATCGACGTTTGAGACAAACATCTTGAAGTTTTTTTTCTCAAAAGGGCATCTACTTCTAATTTTTGTTGTGCTACAAATCAAAATAATCCACATATACTTAAGTATGTCTCGTATGATCGATCGCGTCTTTTACAACCCTGTGGAAAATTATTCTCGTGGGCACCCCCTGTACCCCTCGGAAAATTCTACCCTTTAGCCCCCCCACCCCCTAGGAATTTCCATTAACCATCCGTGGGGGGGGGGGTATGGATATTTTCTGGAACCACACATTGTTCACCTGGTTAAATCCAGTCTTCAAACCTGCTAGTCACCCCCCACCTCCAAGAATTTGAAGGTGTCTAAACAAATGCACAAGGAAACCACAGACAGCTTGCTGCAAATGTTTCTTTCGGGGCATATACAAAACAGCTAAGCAACCAACAAGTGATGCAAATGTCTTTGTAAATGCTAAAAGCCATACCAGGCTAGGCGGAAAGAACGGCTGAGCCGTTCTTAATTGAAACAGGCGTTCCTAATTGACTCAGACGCCGAACTTTTCATGTACTTAATTCAGTGTATTAGGTTCGGCTCATAAAAAGTACGGCGTCTGAACCGGGTTTTACCCCCCCTTGCTTAGAATAATGGTATAAATTTAATAGATGGACAGCAAGTGCATGGAAAATAAAATAAAAATATAGAAAATACTCACTGGTTCCAGCTGTTCTGGTCACCATAGTTTTGCCAATCTGTCGGATGGTGAACATGGATGGAGCTTTGACATCGTACCAATCTTTTTTGGTGAAGGGATCAACGCTATTGACAAAAATATCAAACATCAATTTAGCGGAAATTCAAAGACACACTTGCGAAAAATGTCGCCGCTCCCTT
This sequence comes from Porites lutea, assembly GCF_958299795.1. Lineage (NCBI taxonomy): Eukaryota > Metazoa > Cnidaria > Anthozoa > Scleractinia > Poritidae > Porites > Porites lutea. The sequence continues at coordinate 17,853,772 of NC_133209.1, read as the reverse complement.
ATTTGAGTTCTCATGATTTTATCCCATCCATTTTTAATATTTTTGGAATAAATTCTATGATTGCCGATTATTACTTGCTGTAACTAACGGGAAACATGACTTGTTGCTTATGATACATCCAGCTGAATCCTATACAAATTCTTGCCATCCGCCCATTTTCGTTACATATAATAGTTCTAAAAAGATGCTGAAATACTTCTTGGATGGCAATGATAAATTTAATCACTCACATTTTCTTTTTAAGACCCTTTTTTCCTTTGGTCAGTCTCTTGTTTTTTCCCACCGCCATGATGGATCGTGGATCGAGCAGAAGAGGACACTTCATGCCTCGCTCTGGCGCAAATCTATTTGGATGGGCGCTGACCATATGACACTGTTTTTCTAACATGGCGGACGCAGCGGAGTCTTTATTAAAGAAGAATTCGTCTGTGAATGCGTGATCTTTTTAATATTGTTAGTTTCATGTAGCAGAATGCAAAGTCCATTCGAAGTATTAGAGTGGAATAGTGCATCCAAGGAGCAGGATTTACTTATCGATCAACTGTTTGGCGATACCTGTACCAGCAACCGTTTTCAGCCCAACGGTGATCATGAAGGGAGCGAGTTTTTACACATAAATGTATCAAAGAAAGGAAAAAGAAAAGCATTGATTAACGACGAAGATACAGAAAAAGCGAAGAAGAAAAAGAAAGAGAAAAGAGAAAGGAATAAATTCAAAAGAGATCTAAAACTGACTTCTCAACTCGAACAAAATGGATTGGAAGACGAAGAAAGTAAGCTTACTGATCATACTGACAAGAGTGTGAAGAAATCAGAAGGGAAACCGAAGGGGAAAAGAGTAAAGAATAAATTTAAAAGAGATCAGCAGTGTAACTCTCAACTTTTAAAATGCAAAAGCCAACAATATGGGTCCGTCATTGATGAATCCATTGATGAAAGCAAGAGCTTCAATTCTGGAAAGGAAGTCGAAGAGAATACTGGCTTTAGCAATAAAGATAAAACAAAACAGGTTGCAAGCATTGATTCTGCATTGCTTTCAAGTGCAGATGCTAAAGCTAAGATGTTAAGATCTAGCAGCTGTGAACCTGTTGAGCATAAAAGAAAAAAGGACAAGAAAAAAAGGAAGAAAGACAAAAGAATTAGTGATCATGCCTCTACAAATGATGATTGCGATGTTTCAAACATGGAACAAACAGAAGCAAATCATATACACATAGGAAGGCCTCAAACCAATAACGATGAAAAGGATTATTCAAAAACAAAATTGGACAGCATTTGGATCACAAAAAACCAAATTAACATAGATCAAGAGGTGGCAAGTCCATCTTTTCCCAACAATAAATCAAGTCTTCATGAGAAGATGTCAAAGCAGTTGGAATCTTCAAGGTTTAGGTGGATTAATGAACAGTTATACACCACAACTGGAGATGAAGCAGCAGCTATGTTTTCAAAGGACCCTGGCCTATTTGATGTTTATCACCGAGGTTTCACCAATCAAGTCAAACTGTGGCCAGTGAATCCTGTTGATAAGATTATACAGTGGTTAAGGAAAAGGTACATTGTACAGTGTATATGAAATGATAAATACAAAAGGGAAGGCTAGATGGGGAATATTTCTTTCAGGGGATGTCTAATAATTACAGTCAGACTGTTACAGTTTCCCAGCCAACCACAATTTTATGCTGCCTCACATTTTATACTCATCACTCAAAAATGAGGAATTTATCATATGCAGTACACACAGCATTCTCAAAGATGGACATCTTTAGGACCAGCACTAAGTGTCTGTCTTAGAAATGTATCTGTCCTCTATAGAGTCAAAGAAAACACAGAAGAAAGGTAGACAACATCTGTAGTGGCCTGCATAAAAAGCAAGGTGAAGGCGGCATTTTGCACAAAGCACGAGATGAGGTCCATTGTTCTGGCTCTTCCCACATTCACTACATGAACGTCGCGCACCAATTGGTTAGTTGATGACACATTGTTCCGGCGAGATTCTGGTATGATTGTCTTGAACAACATGGCCATCATGCAGTCATGTTTTTTTGATGATGCTGGTAGAGAAAGCTCTTTGTTTATTTCCAAATGTTCCAAAAATAAAAGAAAAACAAAAGAAATAATTAAATTTATTACTTAAGAGGAAAGATGTTCTTGGATTGCTTCCAAGTGGGTTAGGAAAAAGCCTTTATATTTACTACCTTTTTGAAATTAAGTGTTGACAGGCAAAACACAACTCATAAGCTCATTCTGCAACTGCTCTTTCTCACCGCTGTGTTTGGACATACGGTAAACTAAAATTTGACTGAGCAAATCTTATTTTTGCTGCACTGACTCTTACATTATTGAAGGTGATTCATGCCCTTGTAGTTGTTATTTCTTGTGGTTTATGCTGCTGTCGGTGTTTCTGGTAGCCAGAAAGGTGACAATTTTCGAGTAATGGATCATGTTTTCATTGGTCCTTTTGACATCACTGCCATCAGTCAATATTTGTAGGCGTAGATGGGTGCAAGAGCCAGAACAATGGACGTGGTAACAGCCACTTTATTTTTTTCTTCTCCTCTTGTCTCGCACTTCACGCAAAATGCCGCATTTGCCTGGCTTGGCTGATAAAGTGCCTGTTATGCAGGTTACATCAGTCTGTAGCTATCTACTGTAGAAGACCATTTTTAGGGAGCTATCCATCATAATGTGGTGTCCATGAAGAAAGAGTTGAATGTATTATTTTGTTGTTCTTGCTTAACTTGCTTTGCAGACCATCCTCTCAAGTGGTTGCAGATTTTGGTTGTGGAGAAGCATTGATCGCCCAAAGCATCACAAACAAAGTTTATTCATTTGATCTTATAGCCAAGAATAAATTTGTTACAGCTTGCAACATGGCTAAGGTGGGTTTCCAGTTTTATTTTATCCTGGAAAAAGGGTATTTGAGAAATTTTGGTACGTGTAGTTATGTGACTGTACATCCATTAATTTTGTCGGTCCACCCATCCATCGGCACCACAGGGCAACTGATGTTAAATCTCACACTTTCTAGCTAGTGTGGGAGCCTGCAACCTGATATTTCGCATCCATGTTGTGATCAATGGACAGCTGCTAAAACAGGGTATCCATTGACCAGTCTCACATGACCATGTCATGGGATCAGTTGTCATTCTATTGAGTTATCCTCTGATTAGTTATTAGTTTTCAACTGATCGCAGGCTCAACTCAGTCCAAGTGGATTTCTATTACAAGTTTACTATTTGAAGTAAATTAATGTATAAATTTATTAACAGGAGCATTGCATTTAGCCTGGGTTAATCTATATCTCTAATCTATATTTTACTTGTAAATAAGAGCAGTATAAAGGTACTGATAGACTTTGTAAGTTGCCCTCTTATCACCCAGTATAAATACTTAATATTAATTTACATGATAATAAGAATCTAACACAAGTTTCTTACATGTATCTTATCTAGGTCCCCTTGAATCCTTCAAGTGTAGATGTTGCTGTGTTTTGTCTTTCTCTCATGGGAACAAACCTTGTTGATTTCTTGAAAGAGGCCCACAGAGTCCTCAAACCAGGGTACTGAGTCATTTCTGTCTTGTTTCAGATTAATTTAACATTTTTAAATGATTTTCTAAATAGCAATAGTTTGGGTTTTTGGTTTTGTTAAAATCCATGTTCTTGAATCCAAAAGTAGATTTTATGTTTCTTAACTAATAGTGGAACCTCAATCTAAAGTATCCACATTCTGAATGAATTCATTGGATCATGGCTAAAATCTGAATTCTAAGGTTTGATAATCAGTGGGTTTGTCAAGATTACGGTCTGAATCTGTAAAAACTACACTAAATTCACAAGAAGTGATACTCTTGTGAAAATATATGCATCCTACCGTGATGTTCTCACCTTTTAATAATTTGCTAGATGTTAAAGATAATAATTATCATCAGATTTCTCGTTTCTTTTGTTGTAACAAATCAAAAGAATCTGAGATCAAGAATCTATGTTCTGTCTTTAATAATTTTCCCAAATAAACATACAATTCAATCTTCAAGGGCACCTGGATCCCTTTGACATTTCTATAGCACAGCCATCGTAAACTGCAGATTCCTGCAATTTTTCCCCTAGTCGTGATCTGCCTGCTCTATAAGATGCAGTGTCAAAGGTTTTACATTGAATATAGATGAAGGTAATTTTTGTTCATAATTTTTAGGGGTGTTCTGAAAATTGCTGAAGTGACCAGTCGGATAAAAGACAAAGCACAGTTCACCAAATCTCTCTCAAGATTGGGATTTAAACTTGAAAGTGAGGTATGTGCCAGTGTCTGAGAAATAACATTGAGTACAGTGTTTATGCACTGCAGATTAAAAATTTAACATACATGTGCATTGTAAGCTTTTTGTTTAAAAGTCGTGCCTTTAATTTAAAGTTAAAAGTTGAACATGAGGGTACAGTTACAGTGTATAGTCCCTAGCGTTGACTAAGTTAATAATATGCAAATGGTTACAAAGATTAATGCTTAAAATCCTCTGGTACACGCTAATTATCTAGTCGCCATGACATGTTGCTGCAACTTGTCATGTAGAGTGTTCCAACCTTGACTATCATGATTTATTAGCTAGGGTAGAAGAACATCCCTGAAGGGGCACCAACTCAACTTTAATACTGTTATAGATATATATATGTTCAGCTTCCTTCAGATGAGATGGGGGGGGGGGGGGGGTAAAATGTTCTGTAGTTATAACTTGAAACAGGACCCAGCTTATAAGCTTCTTAATAGTTTGCTGCTTCTTCTCCCATCTATCCTGTGTTTTAATCTAACAGAAGCTTAAAATGTCACACATTTTGTTACAGTTATGATTAAATGGTAACAGAACTTCATGTTGTCCAATTTGGACTAGCTGTAGTCATGCTTAGGATCAGACCAAATTGGACCACTCATGCAGCAGGATTTTTGTGCAAATATTTCTCTCTCCAACAGAATTGAATTGCCTTAACAAGTTGCACAAAATAATGCACACTGATTAAGTATTATTATACCTTTATTATGTGCGATGTGTTGCGGTGACACCTATAAGGTTGAAATCTGTTGCGTATCCAGCATAAATTATTATTGCTAGGGTCAGTAGTGTTGAAAGCAGTGTGGTGTTTTAATGGACTTGATGATAACTATTGATCATGCCAGCAGCATACGACTAAATCTGAATTTAAATTTGAAACGTTTCCATCCCCATTTTTTCTGCCAGGACACTTCTAACAAGATGTTTGTACTGTTTGACTACATCAAAGATAAAGAAGTGGTGAAGGCCACTCCATTGCACAAGCTGGGAGGGCTGAAGCTGAACCCATGTATTTACAAAAAACGTTAATATATTACTGATCAGTATCCTTATTCTTATAATTCTTCACACTTCACATATTATACTCAGCCTCATTCAATAATAAGCTAATTATTCATCGCAAGCATAGTAGAGGAGACTGGTTATGAAAGCCGGCAAACATTAAAGTTGAAAACAACCGTGCTGTATCAGCTGTATGTAGTTTATGTTGGAAGCTCCCTGATCGTGCACAATTCTTTGTTTTTTCAGGGGCACCCAACGACTGTTTTCTATAAAATATCTGTTCGGAGAAGCAGATATTGCCTAGAATTTTCGTTTACTTGAAGACAGCTAAAAATTTCTAGATGACCGTTCCATTTACAATTTTCGAAGCTTTTCCAGTAAATTCGCTATGATTTTCTGAAGTTTGATTTTTCACATTTTACTCCGCAGGTTAGGCTATTTTTCGTAGTAAAAAGGAAACTTAAAATTTTTGAACTCAAAAATGCGATGTAGAAAGGAATTAAAAAAATTCTCACTTGCGTAAAACGTTAAATTGCATCTAAAATTTTCGGGAAAGAAATACTGGAGCCCTGATAATTTCGAACAGACTCAAGTTACCCTAGGATGACCGAACAGATACAAATTTTATAGCGCCGCTTAGAATGCATTTCTAGAGATCTAAAAGTACTCTGGATAGCCTAAAAAGTGTTTTCAATGTATGTAGGAGGAAACCGTCGTTGGGTGCCCCTGTTTTTTGTTCATAAATTTGGCCTGAATAAGTTAATGCAATGTTTCTATTGGTCAGCAATTTCAAAATGATAGGAATGCTACTGAACGTTGTGCAAGGTCAGGTCCAAAAAAGCCAACAAAAACATATAACAAAGGAGACTAACGGGTTTCATAACCATTTCACTTTAATAACTTTGGTGCAAGCATGTAGGAAAACGGCTGTCTGCCGAATCAATGCAAAGTTAGATCAGCAGACCTTGATGTAAGCTAGGATGGCGTCGCTCTAACTGTAAGTATATTGCATTGTGCTTCAATCAAAAAATGAGAGGTTCTTTTGGTCCAGTTCATAATAGAATTGGAATAGTGTGGAAAAGTTAGCTAAAAAATGAAGGTGGACCGTTTGAGTACAGATGGAAAGTTATTTGGCGGGGATAAAAGTTTTGTTTTAATAAAAGTTGGACGAGTTAGTAATAACGGTGACAGGGTTTTAGTCAAAAGGGTGAAAAAATTGCAGTTATCTCATTGCTGGTACCTTTATGGCAGCACCCTGATGAGAGTTAAAGGTGCATGCGTGGTTAAAGGGCGGTGGTATTGCGTTTAATGCGAAGTAAAGGATGCGAATATTAAAGGTGGAGCTGCGCTATAGTGGTGTAGAACCTCAGGCTAAAAGTTTTATTTTATTACAATTTAACGGCCGTACCTACAACTGCAAGGAAAAAGGAATGGAAGCATAGTGCCATAAGCTATCACGTATCACAGAAAAATAAAACAGAATAATAACTACAGTAACAAGTATCCTATCATCATTTGATCTGAAGAAATCAGAGGTCGAGGAACGAGAAAAAAGGGCAAGAAATTGGGGTCATAACTATGTATTTTTAATGTCTCTGCTTCTAGTTTCAAATGATATTAACCATCACGGAAATTTCGAAGGAATAATCACGCGTCACCCGTTGTGAAAAGATTAAATTACGCATCACGCTGCTATGCCCAATCACGCTTCACGCGTCTAATATGGGCCCGATCACGTATCACGCTGAAAATTTGGTTCCCATCACGCGTCGTCTCGGAAAACCTGTTTGCCACCCTGTTAAAGAGTCCAAGACCCCATATCAGGCAGATCTCCTAAAAATACACTACATAAGTTGGCTAAGAAAGCGCCATATATAGAAGAACTAATTCAGCCTGATAGATAAAAAAAATGTTCTTTAATATATAAAAGAAAGAGGATGCCACATTAAGAAAGCACTATCGTAACTCATTTTAAAGTACTATGGTGTGCTGGAGCATACAAACTGTAAGAGCCATACAGTACCTGACGGAAAGAGTAGATCTGTGGGATTTATATAGTGTGATTCATAATGGTAATTGAACTGAGTGGAGTGCAATTTGGTCTGAAATCATACGAGTGATTTCAAAATCGAACGAGCGTGCAGCGCGAGTTCGATTTGAAATCACAAGTATGATTTCAGACCAAAATTGCACGACTTGAAGTTCAATTACCACTTTATTACATCCATTTTGAAATCGCAGAATTTAGTTAGTACTAATATTTTATTGATCAAGTAGCCGGTTTGTTAAAAAGCCGAAACAAAAAGGTTTTTACATCTCATTTTGTATTCGAAACAGAAATGATGCGATATAGAACAAAAATGGTGCGATTTAAAACTGAAATGATGCGATTTAGAACATGAATGGCGCGATTTGGAAAAGATGCGATTTAGAGCAAAAAATGGTGCGATTTAGGAATAAATCACACTGCTGAGAGCCAATCAGATTGCACGGATAGCCAGTGATTTCAAAGTGGATGTAATAAAGAATAAAATACTGTGGGCCAGTTGTTTAAACGGAGTTTAACCATTGTTAAACAAAACCGAGTTCTAAGGCCTAGGTCAAACGTCGAACTTTTCATGAGACGGACCAAACTTCGTGAGTCAAGTTCATGAAAAGTTCGACGTCTGACTCAGCTAAGTTCGTCTAAAAGGTTTTAGATCGTCCATTTAAAAAATAAATAACTGAAAAGTAAAGGCTTGTTTATAGTGAAAAATGCGCTTAACTTATCCAGCTAGTTTACGGGCACTCCTCTCAAATACTTAGAAACTGTTGATTCATAGAACCCTGGACCGCCGGAATGCGAGTCTGACGCGCTGACCACTCGGCCACGTTCTATCCGTCTGCCTCTGACGGATAGAACGTCTCCCGGCTGAAACGTCGATCTTCACATGAGACGAATTCGAACTAAACTAGAAATTAAAAATTTGTATGAGAATGCATCTTTAGCCTTGTTCGGCTAAAATTGCTTTTTCGTCTGATTCAGTTGATCGGTTTGACGCGTCCCAATTTCGACGTCTGACCCAACAGACTTTGGTCCGTGTAGTAAAAAGTTTGGAAGTCACGTTTGGTCTAGGCCTAAGTCTCTTTTAATTTTCCCCAGGGTTTTATCTAAACACCATTTATTGGGAACAGTTTTATGAAAACATATAGAGTAGACGAGAAAAGTATTTATCTCCTTAAAGTAACCCACTAAGGAACACATCTCCAACGATTTGTTAAACGGCGGCTTAAATTAGACTTCGTTTAAATAATCGACCCTGTATGTTTATTTTAATAAACATGCATTACTCTGATTACTTGGGGTTTAAAAACCTCAGGAAATGTATTATGTAAAGTATTTCTAAAAAAAACCTTTAAGAACATTTATAGAACATTGTCAGGCTGAACTCTCACTAAGCACCCGATTAATATGAATTTGATCAGCCTGAACCCCGAAATCATAGGTCGAGTCTTTTATACGAAAAACTGCATATGCGATAAACTGTATTTGTCAACGTTAAACAATTCGTTGTCCATTATTCGAAGCTATAGGTTCTCTGTCTATAATTAACTTTCTGGTAAACTGCGAAAACCCATCTGCAGACCGCGCAATCACATTTTCTCCATTTTAATACGAGGAAAAAAAATGTTCGCCCTTTCTTTTGAATTCGTCGTGGCCGCTGAATAAAAGCGCCAAAGACTCATTTGTACAGGGTTAGCCTTGACCGAAAGTAAATATTCCTAAATACCGACAAGAAGGTGCCTAAATTTGAGTTTAAAACACAGTTGTACACAGGTCCTCTACTGACTGGAATTTTTTCGATTGTTTTTACCTTAGCCGATCCTGTAAAAATGAGTCTTCATTACTTCTATTCAGTGAAGTGCATACGTACATTCAAAATTTTACGCGAGTAAATAAAATAGAGGTAATTTTTTTTTTACGATTATGCGCGGCTTTCATACATCACCTCTATTTATTTACGTACGTAAAGTTTACGGGCGTATCTTGCCTTGTCCCTGTTTTCCCAGTCTCTCTCGATCAATTCACTTCGGTGACGTATCCAAGGCGAACGCACAACTTAGCTTGGACCACGTGATCCGAAACGCTCTGCCCGCGCAGAATAATGAGGCCTAGGGACTAGACAAGGGCGTATCCACGTAAAATTTACGCGACAGTGTAGGGTGGATTTCAATGCATGAAAGGTCGGATGTAGACGTAAAAAATTGAAGCTCGCTCAACTAGTCAACTTCACGTTTAAGATCAACACTTTATATCTTGCCTCTATTTTATTGAATACCTGATTAAGTTTACGTGCGTGTACCCGACAGTGGAAATCCAGCTTAAGTTAGCAAGTTTCACCAAGAGAGAATGATCATTCTCTCTTGGTTTCACGTTTTAGTCACGAAACGACGGCAAAGATATTTGCAAAAAACGTGATGCAGGTGCAGAGCTTTTTTTTTGTTTATGTTGCTTTTTAACCGTTCTCGTTGCTGTTGCCTCCGTTGGAGGTCTGTGCTTTCATAAAAACTGTTCACAATAAATGATGTTTAGATAAAATCGTTGGGCAAATTGAAAATGACTTAGAACACGGTTTTGTTAAACACTGGCTAAACTACGTTTAAATATTTGGCCATTATTGTTTTAGTTTTATGTAATTGCTTTAGTTTAGAAAGTTCATATCGAGTAATCAGTGCCATTTTTCAAATAAACTATTATTATTATTATTATTATTATTATTATTATTATGATTATTATTATTATCATCATCATCATCATCATCATTGCTATCATTATCATTATTATCATCACCATTTGAAAATAAAACTCTCAGTTGCAAAGATTTTTGCCATAAGCTTTCTATAATGTACAAGTCGATACAGTCTACCTTAAAACACACTCGTCCTTATAACAAAACAATTATGGTCAAATGTCCGATAAAAGTTTACCACTTATTAACAGCTGTATTCACCATTGCTGGAAAGTTTGGAGTACCACAGCCAGTCACTGGATCCCAGCCAGTGCTAGCATAAAACCCAATATCCCCAGGTAGACATCCTTCATTGTGTCCAGCAGTAACATCATACATGGTCGCAGAATTCTGGTACAGAAAGGGGTTCAAGAATCCCAGTGTAGACTTGTTATTTTGTAACCGTGCATCATTTAGCAATGAAATGATGCCAGCCACTGTTGGAGTAGAAGCCGAAGTACCAGACTCAGTTTCAACGTGCATACTTCTCACGATCCAGAATTCATGACACACAGCGGATATGTCAGGATATCCACGGCCATTTGGGTTGAAGTACGATGTGGGTGGGATATGAGGCCCTGACTTCAGGTACTTTTCAACAACTTCATTTTGGTACGAAGGACGCGCAAATAAATTACTGAATCCTCCACCACTAATTTCATGACCATATTCACCAAACAGGGGATGATTGAATCCTGTACCTCCAACGGCGGTGACGTATGGGGATGAAGACGGGAACATGGGCCGAAATTTTGAATTTTTGCAAGCGGCCCCATAGTCACCACTGGCAAATAAGAATGTAAGCCCCCTTATACCAGCTTTCTGGAACTCTACATTCATCCTGTTCATGTATGCTACATCAAGTGAGTCCTCAAAGTCAGCGTAGCTAACACTATGCACCCATGGGACCTCAGAACGATTGCTTATATCCGTAAGCCACTCTAAAAAGGGTTCTTTTGATTCATGGCGACCAGCAGTGCTCCAGAACCAGGTTGGTACCATGGCACCAAGACTCATGATATACTGGATGTCCAGGCTTGCTTCTGAACCAGGGGGTCCATTGTTTGGACCAATGACTTTCGTAACTTTTTCTAGGCGTTTGAAGGAACCACCAAATATGTCAAAGAATTTTCTTAAATCTGCAGGACTATAATATTCTCCCAGAAACGATGCTATTGACTGGCGGTTGTGAGGATGGGTTCCAACAACATCAGACACATTATAGCGCTCCCGTAAAACAATAGGATAGACCCCCGTACAGATGAGATCCTTATTTAATATGTTGTCTAAAAATTCGCGATGAAAACCTTTAGACGACGTTTGGCCTTTTACAACTGGAAAGTGCAGCACGCTGCCCACAAAGTCTACATGCTGGGAAATACTCTTAGGAATACAATAGTGTTGGAGAGATCGAATAACAGGCTTCGAAATTTGGGCGTGCTTAAAACGGTGGAATTTAGCACCAACAAGCATCGCTTCAGCAGATTCGCAGGACATTCGGCAAGTCATGAAATCTTTCGTGAAGATAGTGTTGCAGTCACTCGATTGGACACCATGACTTCTAAGCCACGCCTGGACGTTTGAAATCGTCTTTTCTGATGGGGCTATCAACTGCGTTAGTTTGGACAAGGAGAGGTGCTTTCCATACTCCTTAGATCTTGGATCAGAGACTTCCCAGAAGACACGTTCCAAAGTTTTTAAGTTACTTTGCTTTAGGGCAAAGTTCAAAAATATTTCTTCCGACGGTGGCAGTCGCTCAAGCTTTTCCCAGCCTTGCACTTTCCATGCTTTGACATCATGGCTCTTTTCCAGGATGACGTACTCTTCGGTTCGTGTATTACAGAAGCCAAGACTGAGAAAGGTAAGATAAATTAACATTAACATGGAGTTGATCCCTTTCGTCTTGGATAGCCTTCAGAAACTGGAGGAATTATGCGATTGTCCCGGGAAAATTAAATTTCATCAATAATGACGATCGATGCAGGCTTTTTTTAAAAATGTCAAAATACGTTATTGAACAATTATTATGATCGCAACGGCTGTCAGGGCATATCTGCCAGGCGAGGGATACCAGTTTTTATATTCTTAATAGAGGAAAAACGAATGTTAACGTTTTGCAATTTTTAGACTCGTTTGTGATGCTTTTCTTCTACCTTATAGTGAACAACGAACTCGTTTACGAGCGTATTCGCTAGGCTAATATACATACGTTTTTCTCTACGTCGAATGAATGAGTTATATCAATTAGGCCGAATTCGAACTGTCAAAACCTGACATGCTAATGCGTTGTTACATTATACGAACAAATTTTCTTTTGGTTGGAAACACTGCGAAAAAAAAAGATTTAAGACATTATTTAGGGCTGTCCTCTAGCAGCGCCCAGAGGCCCCCTAGCGCTTTATACAATTTACTCTTGGGCGACTAGGAAATCTCAGTTTTTTCAGAAAAAGGATATGTTGCCTGAACACCCTGGATTTCACCGTCTCAGAGTATTGGGCTATCTAGAATGTTTTCATTAGAGCATATCCTTGTTATTGCTAACAAGAGTAACCGATAGAAAAAAAGCTAAGAAGAAAAAACTAGGTTGATGAGGGAAAAATAATGATTTTGAAAGTGCTCGATGCAAATAAAGAGGAAAACTCCTACTCTTACATCTCGCAACAATTTCGTATCTTTAGCTTATTACATTAGGCTTGTTTTGATTCCATGAGAGCAGCCAATTCAGGGAGCTTCCAACTGAAAATGTGACAAATACTTGCAAGAAATTTTGGCAGTCTAGGTGTACCTTGTTATCGATTTTATGATAACATTGACAACGAATTGTGGAGTAAACTGGAAACTTTAATTGTAGAATTTTCTGATCTTTCCTTTAGCTTTACAATTCGATATAATGGTCTGCGTTCAATAATTTGAAGTGCCAGCTTGGTTACAGAGACTGAAGAAGGCCTTTCATGATGTGTAATTGTACTCGAACTTTTGAAATGAATTTACCCACAGTTTATATGCAATTGTGAATTATGATTATTATTAAGGGATACGCCAGCTTGGATCTGGATATAATGATAGCTAAACTCGGAAACATTTTCATTTTCATTTTCCCAATCGCACAGCTTCTCGTCTTGAAGATTCTGTCCAGCGCAAATCACGGTCTTGAAGCCATTTGATCTGACGTCATCCCAGTGATCTTAGACGATCTGTTGGTGCCTCCTGGTGTCCTTGCACACCTCTCTTCATTTGGAAGACAGGAGCGGCTGCAGCGACAGCATGTGTAGGTCTCTTGGAACTGACGTGACGTTACGTCACACTGGCTGACGTCACCAAAAGACGGAAAATTATGTCTTTTTTTATCTTTTGGGTCAAACTTGTATCGTTCGAAAGAGCATCAGAAGAGGAGCATAACACTGAAAATCGTTCAAGGTAATTAAGGCATGGGTCCCCAGGTGTTAAGTCAAAAAGTAGGGGGGTGGTCTATCTTTCGGTACATTAGCAGTGGCAAGCTGAAAACTTGTCAGACACATAAACGGCTAGTTTTTATCTATTTGCTATGCTTTAATTATGCAAATAAGGTCACGTGACACGCCACGCCCAAAAAACCCTTGAACTTAAATGGGCACACTTTTTCTTGTTTCCTTCATTTTTCTACTAGTTTCATAATTTTAAGGCCGTTAAGTATGTCATTTCTGCGCTTGGCAATGTCAAGAGTTTTCAAAGGAAAGGCATGTTAAAATGATACATTTGTATTGGGAGACTGGGTACTAGTCGAAAAACCCGTTTATTTTCAAAATAGATGAGATATTTGAAAGTTGCCAAGCACAGTTTTGTAGCGGCTTATATTTTGTATCTTCTTAGGGTAGTAAAAAAGCTAAAAGTGTGCCCATTTTTTCTTAAAGATATTTTGAAACTTTGAGGAGCTGTAAGGTCACGTGACCTAATTTGCATAATTTTGGTCTGTTTAAAAGCATCAATTTTGGTGTTGTGTAATATTTTTTGGTATTTTCTGCTTCATGATAAACCATTCATATTATAGACCACCCCCCTCATTTTTACAGGAAAATGGCTGTTGACCCATGCCTTAATTTACCTGAGCGCTTTTCGATACGACACGTATGAGCCGAGTTATAGGACTTCAGGAACATTTTAGTGCGCCCCCCCGGATCCATAGTTTTTCTTAAAAAACGATTGCTGTGGTATTTTTTTAAAGTTTCATACAAAATAAGCTGATTTTTTTTAGTATCACAAACCTTTCATTGTGGACTAAAATCGTATGATTTCCGATTTTAATTTTTTGACTCAATAACGCTAATTTAAGCTGAAAAAAATGATCACGTGACATTTCCTGACAATTTGTTTTCCAGGATTCTGCGCAGTTGGAAATTTCATTTGTTAATTTTTTTTTTCTTTTAGCTTTCGACAGTCAAGACTCAGTCTTATATGCAACTTAAATAGTAAGGGCAATTTAAAAAGAAAACACTTAAATTTAGAGTTGTTTCCCGAAGGAGGTTCCGGTTTTATTTATTCAAATTCAAACTTAGATATCTCAGGCCGTATATGAGATATTACAAAACATTTTTCAGCTTTCAACTCCCTTTCATCAGATCTTTCAGAAAAAAAAAACAAAAATTTGGGTGATTTAAAAATTTAAAATTTACGTCAGAATGACGTCAGCAAACATGATGTCATAACTGAATATCTTAAGGCATGCTGGCAGCTAATTTGATTGGCTTGACATTTTGCATTTTCGGGCCAACTCCCGTGAAAAAACCTAAAAAGCCAACGAAGTTATTATGAAACAAGAAAGCTCTTAGTAGCGTTGAGTCTCGCTTGCTTGGAGTCCATGGGGCTTGGAGATAAGTTTTGTTGTCAATGGCGCTGGTGCTGAAGCTGTGCTACTTTTTCGTTTTGAATACAAAACGAGTGTTATATTTCATACAGTGTTAATACTAAAAACGAAAAAATTGCAAGGAGAGACAGGCCGCAAATCTTAGCTTCACACCGGTGTGAAACCTTTGAAAACCTTTTACATTTTGATATTGCTCCAGTAAGGAGAACTCTTTCAGGGATTTTACAATCAAAAAATTGAACGAGGATTTTTATCAGTATATATATTAATAATCATTAATTTTCCCGCTATAATATTTCCTCATCGAGGTATTTACTTTTTAATGCGCGTGCATAATTACACGAAAATCAATGGCCTCGAATCGGGGAAAATTACATCATTGCCAAACAGCGAGAGACGTCATCAACTTACATGCGTCAATTCAGTCATCGCCGAAAATAAGCCGCACGCTCATCACGAGACTCATTTGCATACAATGAAAGTCGTCACCATTCGTATCCCCATTGCCCACGGTCTCTGCTAGGAACGCCTGAGAGCATGGCCTTCTAATTGGTGCCCACCGTCAAAGAAAAATAAAATAAAAGAAACGTCTGCATTTTTAGAGTCTCGCTCTGCTTAAGCAAGCTCGACTTATAACACAACTACCCACGCACTGATGCAACATTTAAGGAATGGTGTGTTCCCACAGTGAAAAATTACGGAATTGTAGCCCGTACCTTTACTGCCTTACAATATATCAATAATCTTGAGACTCAAAGGTCTCCTAAAACGACGCTTGATCTCGAGAATATCATTTTTTTAAAAAAAAATTCTATTGAGTGGTTTAAAAATTATTCGCTAATTTGTTAAAGTAGAAAGAAATGTTTACAAAAGCCATCCACTAACAAGAGCGCCTCGTACATGCTAATCAAATCGTTCGTTCTAGCAATCGGCTGGAGCTATCGCCATGATCTTTCATACACGTTTTTAACAGGATTAAAGCTACTATATTACGTGAAATGGCATGTCAAAAGCGCTTCGTTTTACAGTAAACGGCCAAAATTCAAGATTGTACATTTTACTGTATTTCTAACCATAAAAACTTCATCCTAAAATATCTCGATAACGCTCCTACAGATTCACGAACATCGAGGCAGCTATTCTGGCTATGAGGACTTATATGATGTATCATACATGAATAGGATCAATGTAGAGTTCCAAAAAGCTGGTGTAAGGGGGCTCACATTTTTATTTGCAAGTGGTGACGATGGTGCAGATTGTAAAAGTTCAAAATTCCGTCCCGAGTATCCGTCTTCATCTCCATATGTCACCACCGTTGGAGGAACAGCACTTAATGACCCCTTCACCTTGCCTGCTGAATATGGCTATGAAATTAGTGGTGGAGGATTCAGGAATGTATTCCCGCGTCCTTCGTACCAAAATGACGTTGTTGCAAAATACTTAAAGTCAGGGCCCCACATCCCCACTATATCGTACTTCACCCCAAATGGCCGCGGTTTTCCTGACATCTCAGCTGTGTGTTATTATTTCTGGATCGGTGACAACTTGTACCTTAAAACTGTGTATGGTATATCAGCTTCTACTCCAACAGTGGCTGGCATCATTTCATTGCTAAGTGATGCACGGTTACAAAATAACAAGTCTACTCTGGGATTCTTGAACCCCTTTCTGTACCAGAATTCTGCGGCAATGTATGATGTTACCACTGGGCACAATGAAGGATGTCTACCTGGGGATATTGGGTTTTATGCTAGCACAGGCTGGGATCCAGTGACTGGCTGTGGTGCTCCCAACTATCCAGCAATGGTTAATGCAGCCCTGAATTACCAGTAAAATTGTACCAGGTTTTGATTAAGAGCAGTTTCGAATCAGACCGTTGTAAGGTAGACTGTAAATGAAAGTGGGCAGGTTTTATTTTCAAGTACCCGAGATAGGGATGAAACTGATACCAATATTAATAATAATGATAAAAATGATTATATTTATAACAGGTAGTAACAATGGTTACTAATAATAGATAGCAATAAAGATGTATAATCGCACGTATTGAATTACTGTATTAATTACTCTATTTAATTTCATGAAAATCTTACATGGCATGTTTAATTATAATGCCAAATTAATTAGAATCAATTTAACAACCTGTCGGGACTAGGCTGTAAAGATTACAGAAATTAATAGTAATATTATATGCCAAAATTTAATTGTTATTTTGCTTGAGGACACCAGCCATCGCCAATCGGAGAACTCAGAACGACAATGCTAGACCAAAGTGACTGGCGAGGAAGAATCCATGTTGTCCGAGCTAGCACTCGACTAAACTAACTGAAGTTAATTAAAAGCTAAAAGCTCACCTATTTTCAAAGGACCTGATGGCTAGGGAAAAGGTCTTCGTAAATCCCTCATTTACATCAGAAATCATTGGTGAGCGTTATCGCACCAGGCATCGAGATGCGGGAGAGATTAAACCACTAAAGCAGCAGGATAAGAAAGAACAGGATACAAAATGGGCACAAAAATGTGCAACCCGTGGAGGTTTCTCAGGTGGTGCAGTCTAGATTCTGTAGCTCAAAAGGAGGTCTGACATCATGAGGATTAGACAACGTAGTATTCACTTTTTAAGAAGAAAACCTTTCTATAAGTAAAAAGAAAATAGGAATAACGGTCTAGCCAGTTTAACAAGGAGAACTGAAATAAGAGCTGCTACTGTTTTGAGCGGATTTTTGCACTATATATAGTTTGTTAGCTATTAATAACCGTTTTGGAAACTCCATGAGAAATGAGGAAGATGTTGTTGAGTCAGTGACACAGAGGGCTCGAAGGAAAAAATGCTAGTGCTCCTGAAAGGAGTCAAAACTATCACCTTCTGGCCCCAGTTGTTTGCCCTAACCTAGGGTTCAATTTTAATCCGGGTTTCTTTTTCTTTTGTTCAAAAGCATTTTCCGGATAATGTTCTCTCTTCTATTTAGATCATACAATCATCAAATTGTAGACAAAAAGAATAAAACTGACTTGGCTTCTCAAGCTTCAAATCTGAAATCGAATTTCGCACTAATCGATCCTCAGGGTTAACTAAGCCCCTGCTTTGAACGACCCAGCCCTGGTTACTAGTCCAGATGCTCTGCCACTAAGCTGCAGGAGACTTGTGGGAGCTAGGGTCACTAGACTAGGTTCATGTGACAAACATCCTGCGGCATACTGCTATGATTGGAAAGTCGATGTCTGCTTATGCATGTGCAATGATAGAAATGTGATGGTGAATTTTAAGCCTGGTGAATACATGAGAAAGATTTTATTCAGTCAGTGAAACAGGCGGCTCAGAAGAAAAAATTCGAGTACTCCCAATACTAAGAAAAAGGGGGAAAAATAAGTAGGAAAAGAACAGGAAGAATAGAGCGGCGCTTATGATTTGCAGTAATTACGGTTTTTTAGTGTATTTGACACGGCCTTTTTTTGAAATTGATTGTGGTCCTTAGATTAAAGTTAAATTAACAATTCCAAATTTTTTTAAATAAAAATGTGTATCCGAAAAAAACTCTTGAATTTTGGCCGTCCGAAACTGCTTTTTCCCCTTCAGAAATGTCCCAGATGCTGGGAGCGAGTAGTTATGGATCAAAGGCGCCAATTGATTTGCTCAGCCTTCGCTTCCGATTAGGGTCATTGCCTTCTGTTTTGTGCTATTACGCGACTGTAACGAAAGTATCGCGAAATAATTGAAGATTCTGAGTATGATTAGGGAGTTGTATACAACGACAATCCTACGTATTTGCCGCCATCTTGTAAGTATCATTCAGTGCATTCCAGTAATTGTTGCAAATTACTACGTCGCACAGGTCAATCTGGCCACGCGATATTCAAAGTACCATTTTAAAGTCGGGGCTTTATGGTAACTTCCACTTTAATTTTAAGAATAAAAATATGCAACGTTACCCTTTCGAAAGAGCATTATGTTAAACTAGGACATTTCCACAATGCACTCCCCCGATCACAATGCCCCCCAAAATATATAACATGACAGTCTATAACGTGCGTAATCTGATCTAACCAGAATTTCGAACGTTACTGCAAATTAAGTTTTAGCTTTTTTTTGTTTGGTATTCCATTTACAACTCTTCTAACTATCCAGGTGAGTATGTTTCTGTTTGACGGGACAATCTGCAGTTAACAGACTCTTAGCATAATTCTCTTCCTGTAAGGAATGAATTTTCACACGCAGGTAGAAATTGGCAATAACAACATACAAAGAGAAATTTGCTCTCAAATTTGGAGAGACAACACACTTATTAAACGGTTTGAACTTCAATATGAACGACCCCAAGGAGAAGGGCACTCTGTTTGCGAAGCAGAGGGTAAGGGCCAGAAGTAGCAATGACGGAAAGGAAGCCAACAGGCAAAAGAAAATATATGAATAAAAAAAACACAACAACTGAACAACAAGTAAGCAAATAAAACAAAACAGCAAATAATGAAAGAAAAAAAGCATGGCAACGCCGTTTAAAGCTGATTGAGCCGTATTAAACACGAATTCAAAGATACATTTCAGGAAAATAACCTGGTTGACGGTAAAAAAACGAATTTAATCGTATTCCATCGCATTGAAAAAACATATGGCTGTGCCCAACAAAGCCGATACAGCTCGTCTGCGAAGTAGGACGCAAAACACGTTTTGTTACCTCGATTTCCCTTGTTATTTCAAAGTTAATGATCCAAATCACATCCATTTTCTGTTAAAGGTACTTCTACGTTCGAAATTTATCGCTAAATTATTTTTTGACCTCTTAAACGGCCGCTAAAACAACCGGGCCAGGTTTATGGCGGTTTGTTTTCACGCTGCCTTATTGCTAGGCAATTGGGTTCTCCCAAACCGAGAGAGAGATGTTCATGACCAAAGCAAGATCACACGTCGCTGGAAGATCCCTGTGCACGCCGGGCGCTACGCCCTCCAAAAATTTATTAATCTCCGCTCCGCTTGGTTCGCGAGAAATGAAGCACTTAAAACGCCTTAGCGCGCTCTTTCAGGGTGGCGAGTATGCATGCATAATTATCGCTACAAAAAGGTGTCGTCACTTTATATAAAAAACATAAAGGAAACCACGAAGAAAAATAAAGCTTTTAATAATTAAAGGCAACTGCGCAAAAAAATTTGCCTTTCCTTATGGAACCACTAGTTCTTATTATCATCACTTGAAAAAAAACTTGCAGTCGTAAAGAAATTTTGTAATAAACTTTTTATGGCATAAAGTATACCTTAGAACGTTCTCATTTTCCTCAAACTGTTCTTGTTAATAGAATGTCCGGCACAATTTTTACTGGCAATTGAGGGCAGCATTTACCATTGCTGGATAGTTGGGAGTACCACAGCCAGTCACTGGATCCCAGCCAGTGCTAGCATAAAACCCAATATCCCCAGGTAGACATCCTTCATTGTGCCCAGTAGTAACATCATACATTGTCGCAGCATTTTGATACAAAAAGGGGTTCAAGAATCCCAGTGTAGACTTGTTATTTTGTAACCGTGCATCATTTAGCAATGAGATGATGCCAGCCACTGTTGGAGTAGAAGCCGATGTACCATACACAAGTTCAAGGTACATGTTGTCGACGATCCAGAACTCATAACACACGGCTGAGATGTCAGGATATCCACGGCCATTTGGGTTGAAGTACGATGTGGGTGGAATGTGTGGCCCTGAGTTCAGATACTTTTCAACATCATCAGTTTGGTACGAAGGACGTGCAAATACATTACTGAATCCTCCACCACTAATTTCGTGGCCATATTCGGCAGGAAAGGTGAAGGGGTCATTAAGTGCTGTTCCTCCAACGGTGGTGACATAAGGAGATGAAGACGGATACTCGGGACGGAATTTTGAGTTTTTACAATCTGCACCATCGTCACCACTCGCAAATAAGAATGTCAACCCCCTTGCACCAGCTTTTTGGAACTCTACATTCATCCTATTCAGGTATACTACATCAAGTGAATCCTCATAGTCACTGTAGCTAACACTGTGAACCCATGGGACCTCAGAACGATTGCTTATATCCATAAGCCACTCTAAAAAGGGTTCTTGTGATTCATGGCGACCAGCAGTGCTCCAGAACCAGGTTGGTACCATGGCGCCAAGACTCATGATATACTGGATGTCCAGGCTTGCTTCTGAACCAGGGGGTCCACTGTTGGGGCCAATGACTTTTGTCACTTCTTTTAGGTGTTTAAAGGAACTACCAAATATGTTGAAGAATGCCGTTAGGTCTGCAGGACTGTAATACTCTTCCAGAAACGATGCTATTGCCTGGCGGTTGTTAGGATGGGTTCCAACAACATCATACACCTTATAGCGCTCTCGTAAAATATCAGGATTAACCCTGCTGTAGACAAGATCTCTTTTTAACATGTTCTCCGAAAATTCACGATGAAGAATCTTGGGCGACGAAGGGCCTTTTACGGCTGGAAAGTGAAGAACACCACCCACAAAGTCTACATGCGGCACAATACTTCTCGGAACAGAGTAGTGCTGAAGTGAACGAACCACGGGCTTGGAAAGTTTTGCGTGCTTAAAACGGTGGAATTTAGCACCAACAAGCATCGCTTCGGCAGATTCGCAGGACATTCGGCAAATCATGAAATCTTTGGTGAAAATAGTTTGGCAGTCACTCGATTGGACGTCATGACTTCTGATCCACGCCTGAACGTTTGAAATTGTGGTTTCTGATGGCGCTATCAACTGCGTTAGTTTGGACAAGGAGAGGTGCTTTCCATACTCCGTAGATCTTGGATCAGAGACTTCCCAGAAGAAACGTTCCAAAGTTTCCAAGTTACTTTGCTTGAGAGCGAAGGTCAGAAATATTTCTTCCGACGGTGGCAGTCGCTCAAGCTTTTCCCAGCCTTGCACTTGCCATGCTCTGACATCATGGCTCTTTTCCAGGAACACGTACTCTTCGGTTCGTATCTTACAGAAGCCAAGACTGAGAAAGGTAAGATAAATTAACATTAACATGGAGTGGATCCCTTTCATCTTGGAGAGCTTCTGAAAACTAGAGGAATTGTGTGACTGTCCCGGGAACATATAATTTCATCAAGAATGATGATCGATGCAGGCTCTTGTCATAAGTGTCAGAATACGTTATTGACCAATTAGAATGATTGAAAATGGCTGTCAGGGCATATTCACCACTCGAGGGACATCTTAAGATAAGAAAAACGAAGGTCAGTAAAGTTTTGTAATTTTTAAACTCGTTTATAATTCTTTTCTACCTTATAGTGAACGACGAACTCGTTTACGGGTTTTCGCTAGGCTAATACACATGCATTTTTCTCTTGGTCACACGAACCAATAATGTCAATTAGGCCAAACTGTCAAAACCTGACATGTTCTGGGTTATTACATCAGAGACAAATATTTATTTAGTAATAATCTGTATATGCGAAATAATATTTTTTTGGTGGGAAACAAAAAAATGAATAATCATTTTATTGCGAAAAATAAAAAGATTAAAGACATTATTCAGAGCTGTCCCCTAGCAGCTTCCAGAGGCCTCCTGGCGCCTAAAATTTTTACTCTTGGGCGACTAGGAAATCTCAGTTTTTTTTGCAGAAAAAAGTATATGTTGGGCACCCTGTCATTTCACGATTTCAGAGTATTGGGCTATCTAGAATGTTTTTATTAGAGCACATCCTTGGCACATCCTTGTTATTGTTGGCAAGAGTAGCTGAGAGAAGAAAAAGCTACAGCAGAAAAAGCTGGGTTGATGAAGGAACAATTACAATTTTAAAAGCTGCTTGATAAATATATTAAGGTTAAGGTTCCATGAGCAGCCTGTTAAAGGAACTTCCAACTGAAAATGTAACAAATACTTGCAAGATGTAGGTGTAGCTTGTTATCGATTTTATGAAAGCATTGACAACGAATGTGGAGTAACCTGCAAACTTTGTACAATTCTCCGATCTTCCGTTTTGATTTGCAATTC
>NC_133209.1:17788367-17825867 GCF_958299795.1 Porites lutea | reverse complement strand
ACGTTCTCATTGTACTCAAACTGTTCTTGATCAAATGTCTGATGCAATTTTAATGGTACTTAAGGGCTGCATTCACCATTGCTAGAAAGTTAGGAGTACCACAGCCAGTCACTGGATCCCAGCCAGTGCTAGCATAAAACCCAATATCCCCAGGTAGACATCCTTCATTGTGCCCAGTAGTGACATCATACATTGTCGCAGCATTTTGATACAAAAAGGGGTTCAAGAATCCCAGTGTAGACTTGTTATTTTGTAACCGTGCATCATTTAGCAATGAGATGATGCCAGCCACTGTTGGCGTAGAAGCCGATGTACCATACACAAGTTTAAGGTACATGTTGTCGATGATCCAAAACTCATAACACACGGCTGAGATGTCAGGATACCCACGGCCATTTGGGTTGAAGTACGATGTGGGTGGAATGTGTGGCCCTGAGTTCAGATACTTTTCAACATCATCAGTTTGGTACGAAGGACGTGGAAATACATTACTAAATCCTCCACCACTAATTTCATGGCCATATTCAGCAGGCAAGGTGAAGGGGTCATTAAGTGCTGTTCCTCCAACGGTGGTGACATAAGGAGATGAAGACGGATACTCGGGACGGAATTTTGAATTTTCGCAGTCAGCGCCATCGTCACCACTTGCAAATAAAAATGTGAGCCCCCTTACACCAGCTTTTTGGAACTCTACATTGACCCTATTCATGTATGATACATCATATTCGTCCTCATAGCCACTGTAGCTAACACTATGCACCCATGGGACTTCAGAATGATTGCTTATATCCAGAAGCCACCCTAAAAATGGGTCTTGTGAGGACTCAGGAGTGCTCCAGATCCAGGTTGGTACCATAGCACCAAGACTCATGATATACTGGATGTCCAGGCTTGCTTCTGAACCAGGGGGGCCATTGTTTGGGCCAATAACCTTTGTCACGTCTTTCAGGTGCCTAAAGGAACTACCAAAAATGTCGAAGAATGCCTTTAGGTCTGCAGGACTGTAATACTGTTCCAGAAACGATGCAATTGACTGGCGGTTGTCAGGATGAGTTCCAACAACATCATACACCTTATAGCGCTCTCGTAAAATATCAGGATTGACCGAGCTGTAGATAAGATCTCTTTTTAACATGTTCTCCGAAAATTCACGATGAAGAATCTTGGGCGACGAAGGGCCTTTTACGGCTGGAAAGTGAAGAACACCACCCACAAAGTCTACATGCGGCACAATACTTCTCGGAACAGAGTAGTGCTGAAGTGAACGAACCACGGGCTTGGAAAGTTTTGCGTGCTTAAAACGGTGGAATTTAGCACCAACAAGCATCGCTTCGGCAGATTTGCAGGACATTCGGCAAATCATGAAATCTTTGGTGAAAATAGTATGGCAGTCACTCGATTGGACGTCATGACTTCTGAGCCACGCCTGAACGTTTGAAATTGTGGTTTCTGATGGCGCTATCAACTGCGTCAGTTTGGACAAGGAGAGGTGCTTTCCATACTCCTTAGATCTTGGATCAGAGACTTCCCAGAAGACACGTTCCAAGGTCTCCACGTTACTTTGCTTGAGAGCAAAGGTCAGAAATATTTCTTCCGACGGTGGCAGTCGCTCAAGCTTTTCCCAGCCTTGCACTTGCCAGGCTTTGACATCATGGCTCTTTTCCAGGACGACGTACTCTTCGGTTCGTGACTTAGAGAAGTAAAGACTGAGAAAGGTAAGATAAATTAAGATTAACATGGAGTTGATCCCTTTCATCTTGAAGAGCTTCCGAAAACTGGAGGAATTGTGTGACTGTCCCGGGAACATATAAGTCCATCAAGAATGATGATCGATGCAGGCTGTTGTCATAACTGTCACAATACGTTATTGACCAATTAGAATGATTGAAAATGGCTGTTAGGGCATATCTACCACTCGAGGGACATCAGTTTTAACATTCTTAATATAAGAAAAACGAAGGTCAGTAAAGTTTTGTAATTTTTTAACTCGTTTATAATGCTTTTCTACTACCTTACAGTGAACGACGAACTCGTTTACGCGTTTTCGCTGGGCTAATACACATACATTTTTCCCTTGGTTACATGAATCAATTATGTAAATTAGGCTAAACTGTCAAAACCTGACGTGTTGATGGATTATTACATCAGAGACGAATATTTATTTACTGATAATTTGTACATGAGAAATAGTATTTTTTTGGTGGGAAACAAAAGAATTGAATAATCATTTCATTGCGAAAAATAAAAAAAGATTAAAGACATTATTCAGAGCTGTCCTCTAGCAGCGCCCAGAGGCCTCCTGGCGCCTTATATTTTTACTCTTGGGCGACTAGGAAATCTCAGTTTTTTTTGCAGGAAAAAGTATATGTTGGGCACCCTAGATTTCACGATTTCAGAGTAGTGGGCTCTCTAGAATGTTTTTATTAGAGCACATCCTTGTTATTGCTAGCAAGAGAGAAGAAAAAGCTACAGCAGAAAAAGCTGGATTGAAGAAGGAACAAATATAATTTTAAAAGCTGCTTGATAAATATATTAAGGTTAAGGTTCCATGAGCAGCCAGTTCAAGGAGCTTCCAACTGAAAATGTAACAAATTCTTGCAAGATCTAGGAGTAGCTTGTTATCGATTTTATGATAACATTGACAACGAATTGTGGAGTAACCTAGAAACTTTGTACAATTTTCCGATCTTTCGTTTTGATTTGAAATATTCGATATTAACGGTCTATGTTGCTAACACAGCAGCTGTGAAGCATCTTATGTGGTGGCAGTGCAATATGAGGTCAGTATCTGCTTTTCGTGGCTAGCTCTTACAACAAAGAGGTCTACTTAATTATCTGATGAGCGAACTTCCATTTCGTCTTCAAACCGCCAGCTGCTATTATAATCTTGTCTGTAGCTTTCTCCATTATATATTCTGAATGAAACCTTGCTAAGTTTCCTTTGTTGTCTGGCATTGGTAGGAAGTTTTTCAAGTTTTTCGCGAGAGGGACACTGCCTCCTTCAATGACTTTTCTTATAGGCCTAAATGCTTTTGTATGCCGCTTCCTTGTGTCAGATTGATAGTGTCTTCTCTGTATCTGTCAAAGAACACACAGATTTGCTGATAAGCCTAGCGAGCCTGCTCGAGAACCTATTTGTTCAGCCTGCTTTTTTGCTACATTTTGCTACGTCATACAAGTGATAAAACGTTGGAGCCTTGTTGATGTGCATGGTAATGTAAAAATCCAGTTAAGCTTAATTTTTTCCTTTACTTTCAATCTATACGTTACAAATTCCCAGTTGTCTCTCTCCATATTCTAGGGCATTTAGAAGGGAATTCTGAATTTCGTCTTTGCGAGAAGGGTGCTTATTTTTTGAAAACAGATTAAACTGCTTGAAGATTGTGCACAGGGATTCTTGGTCTTAGTTGTCGCGCACTATTCTTCCAAGACACTCTCAGCCAAGATAGTGTCTAGCTGTAAAATTTAATTTATAACTCAAGCTAGATATGAACAGCATTGCGAAAATGCTTCACGAGCTCCTTAGAGTGTACGACTTGATGAAAGGTGCTACCCCGCCCAGTATGCTTGGGGGTTAATTTTTAACCACCACTACGCTATAGATGATGCCCTAGGCTTGGAACAAATTCATATTTTGCCAAAGGGAAAACCCAAAGGAGCGCTTATCAGCTGTGGCGTCAGCAAATTTTCGAAGCAGTCCCGACTCATCACAATGGGCTGATTTAGCAACAGAACGGCAACGCCATTTGACTACGGCGCGCGCAAATCAAACTACTGGCTTGACCAATGGCAGAGCGACAAATTGGGCACCGGAAGTCGAGTTTAGTCCTTTCCGCGCGCTTTCCCGTCGTCAACTGACGTTCCCCTCCTGTTGCTAAATCAGCCTAATGTCCGTCTCTAAGTTGCTGGCGAGTGTGATCTGATTTCAGCGGGGGCAAAGTACCATCTGGCAAGTTTGCATTCTTTCTAAAGGTCTACAGAGAAAACACAGTCCCCAGCAAAAAGTGAAACCCTACTGCACTTATCTGGTTGTGCAATGAGCTATAGTATGCAGCGGAGAAAGGTTAAGTTATTGAACTGACATATGCCTGGGAGAGGTATTTTGTTCTAGCAGAAAGGGCAGAGACTTACGGAGACGAAGAGCGACGTGTTATCCATAGCCTGACTATGTGTAACATAGGAAGAGGCAGGAGCTTCGTTATCTTCCTTTCATTCGTCGGCATGTTCAAGGCATTTTCGCTGTAAACGTTCACGTTCTTCTTTGCTCGTAGACTGGGCATAATAGTTGGAGTGCAATAGTATAGAAATATCATTCCTTCTAAGTGCATATTCCAAACGATCAATCACCTCCGGGTTGACATCTCTGTACTTTTTACGTTTCAAATTAATTTTTTCCCAGAGTTCTCTTCAGAGTAAAAACCGCCTCCACGAAGCCCCGTTAAGTTCTAAAATGGCATTTTTAAATGGAATTTTCAAAAGCACCTTTTTTTGAGCATTGAGCGGAAGGGTAACAAAAACGTTTAGACAAAACTCTAATATAATCATTCAGTTTCTTTAGGCAATTTTCTGCACGTGTGCATATCGCCTAAAATCAATTCTGATTATAGTTAAAAACTCGTACGATGCAGAGTTAAATTATTCAAAACTGTGAAGTATTTGCGGTTATTTAGATTCCTCTTATACTGTGAACTTACAGCGGATTTGGGCATTTTTGTGTAACTATTTGTGACGTCATTTCACCGCTAAACTGACATTTTATTCTTTGGTAACAGGTTTATCCGGTTTATCCATAATAAGCATGAAATGTTGATTAAGATTAAAGCAATTACCAGCTTTTACCAACAAAACGCCTCTGGATATGTTTTTGACCCTTGTTTTTCACATTCTCGCCCTGTTTACAAGATGTAAGAACACGTCAGGGAGTTTAAGCAACGACGTTTTTGAGCGACGCACGACAACCGGAAGAGGGCTTTTTTGTCTTTTAATATACCCTACAGGCGCTACCAAATTTGTATGCTAAGTATCTTTACACTTTTAGAGACGATTTGCCTAAAAATTTGTTCAAAATACACAAACTGATGAATGTTCGACGAAGTGTCTCCGGAGTGGGTACGCCTAGAATTTACTAAAAACATCCTCGCTCACCCGTGTTACATTGCAGTTTCAGTGAGGAACATGACCCTTGTTACTAGAGCATTAAACCTTTCATAGGGAGCTACTAGTCGTTATTTTTTATGATTTAAAAATAAAAATTGCTGTCGCAAACAAATTGTGTTAGAAACATTTTATGATATATTAATCTACCTTACAACGTTCTCATTGTGTACTCAAACTGTTCTTGATCAAATGCCTGATGCAATTTTAATGGTACTTAAGGGCTGCATTCACCATTGCTTGAAAGTTAGGAGTACCACAGCCAGTCACTGGATCCCAGCCAGTGCTAGCATAAAACCCAATATCCCCAGGTAGACATCCTTCATTGTGCCCAGTGGTAACATCATACACTGCCGCAGAATTCTGGTACAGAAAGGGGTTCAAGAATCCCAGTGTAGGCTTGTTATTTTGTAACCGTGCATCATTTAGCAACGAGATGATGCCAGCCACTGTCGGAGTAGAAGCCGATGTACCATACACAGCTACAAGGTACAGGTTGTCGACGATCCAGAAGTAATCACAAGCAGCTGAGATGTCAGGATATCCACGGCCATTTGGGTTGAAGTACGATGTGGGTGGGATGTGGGGCCCCGACTTTAAGTATTTTTCAACAACGTTATTTTGGTACGAAGGACGCGGGAAAACATTACTGAATCCTCCACCACTAATTTCATGGCCATATTCAGGAAACAAGGTGAAGCGGTCATTAAGTTCCGTTCCTCCAACCGTAGTGACGTAAGGAGAAGAAGACGGATACTCGGGGCGAAATTTTGAATTTTTGCAATCTGCGCCATCGTCACCACTTGCAAATAAAAATGTGAGCCCCCTTACACCAGCTTTTTGGAACTCTACATTGACCCTATTCATGTATGATACATCATATTCGTCCTCATAGCCACTGTAGCTAACACTATGCACCCATGGGACTTCAGAATGATTGCTTATATCCAGAAGCCACCCTAAAAATGGGTCTTGTGAGGACTCAGGAGTGCTCCAGATCCAGGTTGGTACCATAGCACCAAGACTCATGATATACTGGATGTCCAGGCTTGCTTCTGAACCAGGGGGGCCATTGTTTGGGCCAATCACCTTTGTCACGTCTTTCAGGTGCCTAAAGGAACTACCAAATATGTCGAAGAATGCCTTTAGGTCTGCAGGACTGTAATACTGTTCCAGAAACGATGCTATTGACTGGCGGTTGTCAGGATGAGTTCCAACAACATCAAACACCTTATAGCGCTCTCGTAAAATATCAGGATAGACCCCGCTGTAGATGAGATCTCTTTTTAACATATTCTCCGGAAATTCACGACGACGAACCTTGGGAAAAGAAGGGCCTTTAACGGCAGGAAAGTGAAGAACACCACCCACAAAGTCTAAATGCGGCACAATACTTCTCGGAACAGAGTAGTGTTGAAGCGAACGAACCAGGGACTTCGTAAGTTTTGCGTGCTTAAAACGGTAGAATTTAGCACCAACAAGCATCGCTTCAGCAGATTCGCAGGACATTCGACAAGTCATGAAATCTTTGGTGAAAATAGTATGGCAGTCACTTGATTGGACGTTATGACTTCTGAGCCACGCCTGAACGTTTGAAATTGTGGTTTCTGATGGCGCTATCAACTGCGTTAGTTTGGACAAGGAGAGGTGCTTTCCATACTTCTTAGATCGTGGATCAGAGACTTCCCAGAAGACACGTTCCAAAGTTTCCAAGTTACTTTGCTTCAGAGCGAAGGTCAGAAATACTCCTTCCGACGGTGGAAGTCGCTCAAGCTTTTCCCAGCCTTCTTCTTGCCAAGCTTTGATATCATGACTCTTCTCGAGGACGACGTACTCTTCGGTTTGCTGCGTAGCGGAGCAAAGACCGAGGAGGCTAACATACAACATGATTAAGTCGGACTTCATCCTTTTCATCTTGGAGAGCTTCCGGAAAATGAAGGAATTATGTGAATGTCCCAGGAACATATCCTCTCACCAAGAATGATCAATGCAGGCACTTGTCAAATGTGTCTGAGAAATGACATTGGCTCAACACATTTGTGAACTTCTCTGCACGTCATTCCTATATTAATATTACATCCCGGACTTTTCTTTTCATCACAATTTTAAAAATAGTATCCTAAAAGCGTAAGAAGGTTGGGTAGAGAGTTAGCAAAATCGCGGATCGAACAATTTTCCTGCAATCAAAGAAACGATCGCTATTTCGGCACTCCATACTACGTTGCCGGGAGCAAGACGGTGATTACGCCAATGCTAATTTACGTCAGTTATAAGGTGTTTCGATACAGTTTCTTGGAGACCATACCGATGTTTTTCAATCGCCTAAAAGTGATTTTATCCTTGTCCGATCGCCACAAAATTTTCACCAGTGATTAACTGTGATTCTAAGTTTGTCTAAATGCAGTTTAAGGTAAAATCGATATAACTATGACAACAATAAACAAAAAACTTTGAAATCGATTAAATCCGAATTTTGAAAAATCCAGACGTGCTACTGAAAATCCGGTACAAGTGTTTAGCAAATGGCATCCGTGAAAAGTAATCTCTAAAAAGGCTCGACAGAATCAGTCTTTTTAAACCTTATTACACAATGTTCATGTTGAATACATTAATGCCTGAAAATTTCGTTGAGATTGATTCACTGCAACACCTTGAAATTTCAAGACCAACCTTGCCTACCAAGAACCTCGACCAAAAATCTGCATTACTACTTTCACTGTTTTGACGTTATGCTAATTTTTCCAAATTAATGCTCACCATACATACCTCCATGGCTAGTACATTAATTGGTATGACTTTTATTACATATTTTGAATATAAAACATTCACAATGTTTACACTGAAATGTACTAGCCATGGAGATATGTATGGTGGGCATTGTTGTAATGCGAATTTATGGTCCGATAAGGTTTAAAAAGTCTGATTCTGTTTTAGAGATATACAGAAAAGAGCTAAAATTCCCTACGATTTTCTAAAGTTTTATTTTTTCGATTTTCACTTCTTAGGTTAAGCTATTTTTCGTAGAAAAAGGAAACCTAAAATGTTCTGATTCAAAAATTCGATGGAGAGAGGAATCGGAAAAATTATTACTTTCGTAAAACTTTTAAACTGTGCATCTAAAATTTTCAAGAAAATAATACTGAAGCCGGCCCTTGTAATTTCGAAAAGACTCGAGTTGCCCTAGGATGACCGAACTGATAATTTTATAGCGCCGCTTAGAACGTGATAGGTGAATCAATTTGTTAACAGTTGCTTCGTCAGCTACGCAGGGTACAACCATCGTAAAAAGTGTTCTCAATCTTAACAAACGGAATCCGCTGCGGTTATAAATGGGTCGACAACCGAGGTACTTTTTTTATTGAATAGCACGTGACCTTGGGGTCTTGTAAAATCCCCCCCCCCCCCCCCCCCCCACTAACCTTGGAGGAATTTTTCATCTCATTTCACATCCCCCTGATTGGCCTCGAGTCCTACCAATGGCTGGGTAGCCTGTGATCATTGCCTTCCAATATATGAGATGTGCATAAAACTTCATTGAGATGTGAAAAGTATGAAGAATATTGTCCTCTGGGAGAGTCTAGTCCTGAATACGACTGTTGTCGACAGTGAATGTCGTTTGGGCAACCTGTGTAGTGGTCATTCGCATGTCATTCGAGGAGTCACAGCACATATAAGTTATCAAAATATCAGTGACTGTCAACAACAGTCAATTCCAGGACTACCCAAACTTGAATGATCATAATCCACCCCGTTATGGTTCAAACGTTCAAGCCATTCAAGGTTTTACTTGATATATGATTTCACTGTTCACGGTCTCCTATTACAGGAGCCCATGACCGAGAGGGTGGGGGTCGGGAAGCGTTGTCCGTCATCTTCAAGCTAGGCTTGGTTAAGATGAACGCTTTTGCCGCTAATTCTCATCAACCTTTCGTAACAACAAGGGACTGTGAACAGTCTGTTAAGGTGTGATTTCGTAAACCAACTTCTGTTGCGTGGGGCGGGAAGCATTGCGTGACCTCCGGCTTGTCACAGATACTTGTTAATTGACCGTCACATCCGCAGAAATTTACTTTCCAATGCAGACTCAATATTTTACTTTTAATGTAATAGTCAATATAATTTTTTAGAGACGCTTTTGCTCGTGTTTCTGTTGGTGTCGTAGTACATGTATTAAACTCAAGATCTCTATATTCAAGCACAGGTGACCCATACGACCTTTAAGTTAGCCGTTGTCGCGTTAATAATCAATACGGACGACACGAGATATTTAAATAGCAAGGGCACCCGACGAGAATATAGTTTAAAACCACTTAAACATAGCATTGTTAAACGTATTTTAGTATTTAAACGGTAGATATAGGCATATTTTTATCCCCTAAAAATTTTTCATCTGTTCGGATTTCCTAGCTGAAAGTCTAGTGATCCGAAAATTATAGGGATCAAAACTTACCTTTTCGAAAATTCCAGCCAGAAAAAAGGCTCCCGAAAACTCTCGGTGACCTTTTTAGGGTAAAAATCCGTTAAAAATAGGCAATAAGACCATTTTTTAGATGTTCGAAAATCCTAGGAGAGGCAGGCAAGCAAGAAATTTTACAACAAATGTTCCGAAAATTCTAGATATCAAATCGTCCTCCGAACAGATATTTTCCGAAAATAAAAGATATATTTGAATAAAGAAGACTTACCTCTGATGTATTCCTTTGTGTTTTAGTTTGTATTCATTGCGTCCGCGGATATTTTACTCTTTATCAACCATTTAAATTGCATAATGGCTGGGGAAAGTTTCGAGTTTAGCGCGGAAAGATTAAGAACGTCGTGTACCTGCGAAAGGTCCAGCGATTTCCCTTGCATTTTTTGCCAAGATTGACACTTTTTAAAAAGAGAAAGCCTTTGCAACTGCAACATGCACATGGCATGCACTTGAGCTTCATGTTTTTTGCGTGTAACAACACACGAAACGTGACACTCAGGTCTGCTGCCCTCTGATTGGACAAAAACGCAAAAGTTTTCTGGTGCCAATAAAGGGTTCTTGTTGGGGTTCTAGTTATTTTTACCACTGGCGGGGAGCGGGGGGGGAGGTGCAATTTTTTTGGAAGTACACTCCCGGGTTTTCACCTATGCTGTCTGCCCTTGATGCCCTTAGGATACACCTAAATAACCTTGAGAGTGTAGTGTTCTTTACACCTTGTGATGAAGTGATGAAAATCATTAGTATTTGACTCAGGAAGGAAATGATGTCACCAGAATGAGTGCCAGTTTGATTTATTAAGAAGTCCTAACTATTTGACTTCACTTGAGGATAAAGAATCAGTGAAAACAACTCCATACCTCCAGTGGCAGAGGAGACTCCATGTTTTTTTACAGGGAGGCTCAACACAAGGTCCAACCCTCTACCCTTCAATAGAACATTTTAGACATAAAAGGCATCACTTTTGCATACCTTTGTTTTTTTAGGGTTAAAAATTAATGCTACATCTCTGAAGCATAAATCAAGTGCTTATTTCTTAACCTTTCATTATCTAATGAGACACAGATAAGGATGTGGTGTTTTTCTGCAATCTCACACCATGGTGTGTAAATGCTCCATCTTTTATATGTAATTACAATAAAACTATAAAGCTGGGATCGAGTTCTCTTGTCTTTTACGTGGCCTGATAAAATGTGTCTGTTACCCCTCTTAGGTCATTTCACAGCCTCGTACCCAGGCCTGTTCGCGCTATCCGAGTGAACAGAGGAGGCTTGGAACCGAGCGCGATAGCGATAGTCCTGGGTGAATTTTCCCGACAAGCTTGACAGGTGACGTCACATCCGAAATCGCCGAGGACGACTGGGAACGAGGCTGGTCATTTCACAGACTGCAATCTAAGATTTCCCCCAACCTTTCTTGTATGTTAACTAGGGAAGTCCCTACTCTTTCATATACCAGAAGAAGGTACCCCTTGGGGTAGACCACTATTGGGAGTACTCTCCCTCAACACTCCAAACTGACATTGAAATCTTACATTTACAAAAAAATGATTTTCACACATTTTAGGCTACAGAATTTCTGTAAATTTGTCCAGGGGCTCCCCTCATAAAGCCTACAAGGGTTTATTTAACAATTATTATTCCTCGAGCCCAAATGGGCTATAAGTCAATAGCAGCCCTTGTGGGCTATTGACTCAGAGGTAATGAGGACAAGAGGAATAACATTATAGTTTTAGTAAAATCCAACTAGTTGGTCAAAAATATCGAGACAAAACAACTTTAGCTAGTTAAAGCTAGACTTTAATCCTTTTTTGCTGCCAAAAAGACGGCGCTTTTCACTACTAGTGGGCTATAACATATAGCCTAGTAGAAGCTCAACCACTCAGAACACAGCATTGATAATAGACCACTAGCTGGATTTTACTAACTACTGAGAGCTCCTGCCCAGGTATAATTATTCCATGACTATTTATATTTTTATTAGTAGTAAGTCTGTGAAAGGGTAAATAAATAAATGACAAATGAGAATTTTGCCTATTGCAGAATCTTTGCAGTTTAACCGTTTGTTGTTGAACTCACTAAGATATTAATGAGGGAGTTCTTGTCATAACAAATAACCATGGAAAGAAAGACTTGTGAAATAATGGTACTGTAGTGATTGTTTGTACAGAGGCTCCTAAATGCATACCACATATTCACTACGTCACCCATTATTGTCAAAAAAAACGAAACAAGTCAATTCGGAATTCATCCACTCTTCAAGATGAATGATAAGAGGCATTGATTTTACAGTTATGGAACTTTGTTTTCAACATAACGATAAATAAAAACAAAGTAAAACAGCAGTTAAGTAAAGCTTAAAATCATTGAGCCACAACAATCTTGGGTTTGACAAACTCAATACAAACACAAGTTGATAGAACATCCTTAAGTTGTACTCGCATTGTTTAAAAAGTGAACTTTTCCTCGCATCACTCAACTGTACCAGAAGGTACATGTAACAAAGAACCGTCATGGACCATTTTCATACATGGTGCCAATTGAATATCTGAATTATTTTGTAATTTCTTATATTTATTACATTCACATATATGTTGTAGTTAATTTTTTTTATCTCACTAGGAAATCTTTCTCTTTTTGTTTGTTTTTGTTTTTGGGTATGGTAAAGTATGCTAATGAAGTTGAAACAAAAGAAAAAGAAAATATATCACCTGAGATAAAAAATAAACTACAACATATATCTGACTGAATTTATGTACACATGGCTTCAGTGAGTGTCTACAGGCCCTCGGCTAAGTATGTCCTAGGTACCAAGACTTTCACCCTCCCCACCCAAGACACTGGGTGAATGTCTGCACCTCCCACTGAGCTCTGCGATTATCATGATAATCACTCTCAGCAGAGGCCTGATTCAGCTGGCTAGGGCAAAATATGAAAAAATCACAAAGCTAGAATGTCTTCTCTACTTTTTCACAGTCAGACAATGCACCTGTTAGCCCTTTTGGGCCTCTTTACCTCCCAAAATGACAGATTCCATACCCCGGGGGTTTCAATAAGCACCGATGACCGACGAAGCGCATCGGTTATTTTACTCAGAGAAGTCAGCTTTTCTCCCCAAAAGAAGAAACAACTAGTGCCACCGATGTCGTAAACAAATAACCTATCATAAAATCTCAAAGAAAACGTAAATGCCCACTGGGTTTGGGTGATGCTCTAGTTATGCAAACGCTGTATTTCAGTCAATTCTGCACACGTTTCTTTGGACATTTAGATAGAATTTGTTCTCACTGAAATGCACGTTTGGTTAGTGCTTGTAAATTGTGTGGCTCATAATAACCTGAATGAAAACTACTTTTTCTTGAATCAAAAACACACTCTTTTGTCCTTAATTTAGTCCCCAGAATGCTGGAAATCGCATTTTTGGGGCTTTAAAATTTCAAACTTTTATGAGGGAGCATGCCCCCAAATCCCCCTAGAGGTACGGGATTAATGGCCCCTTGCTGATACAGTCGGGTATTCTATTCAAACCTGCTGGCTACTTCAATCATTACTGAAACCCCTGATCCCCTTAGATATGCTTCAACTCGTGAAATCCCTAACCATTCATATACCCGGGGCCTGCAAAAAGTACCCCTTTTGGGCACAGCCTCCCCCTTTGGGCCATTAAAGGGATGATATCCCCATGGTACCCACTTATCTAATGGCTAAAAAAGAGTGGGGTGGCATCAAAAATATTTTTTCTCAGCCCTGCAGGATTAAGTTTGGCCTAAAAATAAAGAAAGGACCAAGGGTCCCCTGGACTCCTCCTCTATGATTCAGTTATGTAATAAGAGGGGGCCTTGATCTTTTCCCCAAAACACCCACTGCTTTGGCCACAACCTTACTGAATTTCATAATTTCATACAGTATAAGGGAAACTCTACCATTTCATTAATTGCAAAATAAACAGCAGTAATGAGTGCTTTTTATTTATGATTAATGATTTCAGTTCAATATAATTGTGTTTGGAAAATTCATGTCATATTATCTGAAAATAAAACTTGTAGTAGCAAAGATTTTTGTAATAAACTTTCTATGATGTACAGTCTACCTTCCACCAATGCGCTCTCACCCTGAATCTGTTCTTGATCAAAAAAATGCCCAATACAATTTTACTGGTAATTAAGAGCTGCCTTTACCATTGCTGGGAAGTTAGGAGTACCAGAACCAGTCACTGGATCCCAGCCAGTGGTAGCATAAAACCCAGTATCCCCAGACAGACATCCGTCATTGTATCCAGAGGTGACATCGTACATAGTTGCAGCATTCTGATACAAAAAGGGGTTCAAGAATCCTAGCGTAGACTTGTTTTTTTGTAACCGTGCATCATTTAGCAATGAAATGATGCCAGCTACTGTCGGAGTAGAAGCCGATGTTCCCATCACACCTGGAACAGGGACCATGTTGTTGACGATCCAGAAGTGGTTACACACAGCTGAGATGTCAGGAAATCCACGGCCGGTTTGGTTGAAATACGATGGGGGTGGGATATGAGGCCCCGATTTCAGGTAGTTTTCAACAACTTCAGTTTGGTACGAAGGACGAGAGAATACATTACTGAATCCTCCACCGCTGATGTCATAGGCATACTCGTCAGACACGGTGAAGGGATCGTCAAAAGCTGTTCCTCCAACAGTGGTAACATATGGAGAAGACGACGGATACATAGGTCGGAATTTCTTTTTTTTGCAACCTGCACCATTGTCACCACTTGCAAATAAGAATGTCAGCCCCCTTACACCAGCTTTTTGGAACTCCACATTGATCCTGTTCATGTAAGCTACATCAAGTGTATCCTCATTGTCACTATAGCTAACACTATGCACCCATGGCACCTCAGAACGATTGCTTACATCCAGAAGCCACTCTAAAAAGGGCTCTTGTGATTCATGGCGACCAGCAGTGCTCCAGAACCACGTTGGTACCATGGCACCAAGACTCATGATGTACTGGGTGTCCAAACTGGCTTCTATACCAGAGCGTCCACTGTCCGGGCCAATAACTTTGGTCATTTTCTCCAGGTGCTTGAAGGAGCTACCAAAGAGGTAGAAAAATTCCTCTAAATCGGTAGGACTGTAGTACTGTTCCAGGAACTGTGCCACTGACTGGCGGTTGTCAGGATGGGTTCCAACAACATCAGACACATTATAGCGCTCTCGTAAAACACTCGGGAAGACACCGATGTGGATTCGATCCCTTATTAACATGCTGTCTAAAAATTCATGTTCAAAAACTTTGGGCGAAGATGGGCCGTTAACAGCTGGAAGGCGAAGTACCCCACCCACAAAGTCAACATGCGGCGTAATACTCTTCGGAACAGAGTAGAGTTGATCCGAACGAACAACGGGCTTGGAAAGTTTGGCGTGCTTAAAACGATAAAATTTTGCGCCAACAAGCATCGCTTCAGCCGATTGGCAAGACATCCGGCAAGTCATGAAATCTTTCGTGAGAATGGAGCTGCAGTCGCTTGAATGGACGCCATAACTTCGGAGCCATCTCTGAACGGCCGAAATCGTCGCTTCCGATGGCGCTATCAGCTGTGTTAGGTTAGACAAGGACAGATGCTTTCCATACTCCTCAGATTTCGGATCAGAAACTTCCCAGAAGATACGTTCCAAAGATTCCAAGTTACTTTGCTTGAGAGCGAAGGTCAGAAATATTTCTTCCGACGATCGAAGTCGCTCGAGCTTTTCCCAGCCTTCCACTCGCCAAGCTTCGACATCATGGTTCTTTTCCAGTAGCACGTACTCTTGGGTTGATGGTTTGGCGGAGCAAAGTCCGAAGAAGGTGAGAAAAAATGTGACTAGCACAGACTTTACACCTTCCATCTTGGAGAGTCACCTGAAACTGAAGATAATCATGTGATTGCCCCGGGACTGCCCCGGGAAGGTTCCGGGAAGTCACCGGTATTCAGAAGCTGCGTTTTTCTTGACCAGCGGATTACCAAATCTATTTATCGGTACACTATAGGAATCATATATGAAGTACCTGCCGATATGCCAACCTTCACTCGGTGTTTTTATGGAATATGCACTCACCAAGGGCACCCAACGACAATTTTCGGAAAATTGTCTGTTCGGAAGACGATTTGAAGTCTAGAATTTTCGGATCATTTTTTGAAAAATTTCTTGCTTGCTTGCCTCAGAATTTTCGAACTTCAAAAAAAAGGTATAATTGCCCATTTTTAACGGATTTTTACCCTAAAAAGGTCACCTAGAATTTTCGGGAGCCTTTTTTTCTGGCTGAAATTTTCGAAAAGGAAAATTTCGATCCCTATAATTTTCGGATCACTATACTTTCAGCTAGGAAATCCGAACAGATGAAAAATTTTTAGAGGATAAAAATAAGCCTTTATCTACCGTTTAAATACTAAAGTACGTTCAACAATGCTATGTTTATGTGGTTTTGAACTATATTCTCGTTGGGTGCCCCTGACTCACGGCGCAGAGAAGTTGTTTTTGACCTTGATTGTAGTTAAATTTTAACAGTTGATAGAGCGAATAGCCTTTCTTTACTGTAGAACATATTATGAACTTGACGATCGTGTAATACAAATCTGGTACCATATTATCCAATGCTCGGCGCAATGAGAAAGAACGTTGCGTGAAGGACGAAGCATTCGGAAAACGAAGCCTTCCGAGTGAGGGGCGCTGTTATGTTCGTCCGCAGTCATTATCTTCGGCGGTTTTATTTTCAGGATCATTCGATAATACTTTACAGTGAAACCTTTCCTTTGCAGGGGCGGATCTAGGGGGAGGGTGCAGGGGGTGCGCACCCCCCCCCCCCTGAGATGACCTGCGGTTTTCTAATGCAACTGGTATTCCGCAAAACAGAAAAAAAAACTATGTGGTTTATTGGTGTTGAAGTAGAGCAAGAGACGAGTGCACCCCTTCCTACAAAAAATCCTGGATCCGCCCCTGCTTTGGGACACCTCCTCCATTCAAGGGATTCCTTCATTCAGGGAACACATGATTTGGTCCCGCAAAATTTTTTATTGCTGGTTTTCACATGATGTCACTAAAATTCAAACTACAAAACTATCGATCTTACGGAGATTTTACTTTCACGATGTATTAGAGCAGCTGAAAACTAATTTTCATACACATTTTCTCTTCAAAAGGGTTCTTGGTTTTGTGATAGAGTACGCTTGAATTTCTAAGCTTTTGCGTGACGCGGCATTTACATGACGGCCAAGAGAGCTGTTATGTAGGTTGAAAAAAATGACTTATTTCAGGGAATTTTGCTATCTAAACAGTTCATGTATTAGAAAAAGTATTACTTTCATGTTTATGAGTTCTTCGAAGAATAAATTCACGCTTTTATTTGTAGCTGGCAAAACTCGGTAACAGATGTTTCTGTTGGTTTCCGTCCGCCATGTTGCTGCTCATCCGGATGGGCATCACCAGCATGGTCTCTCCAAACAAATCTCTATATATTTGGGTAAAACGTTTCTTCGAATATCTCATATACGAAATATTCCGCTGACCTGAAATTTGGCGAGGGTCTTTGCATATAATATATTATACCTCCTTTCATTTCCCAGATTCTAGACTTTATCTATTGTACGGTTTTGATTTTTATTTTGATCAATATTGAATGGCGTGACACTGAAAACCAGCAATACTATAATCTTTTATTTTATCAGTGTCACCTCTATTTGAGGGACACCTCTATTCAGGGAAAAGGGACTCTTTTTCTAGTTTCCGAAACCTGGGTTTAACCTCCATTCAGAGGATTCCTTAGCACTCAAAAACGGTGTTTCTGATCACAAAAAGCGTTGATGACTTTAGGTGTGCACTAGTCACAATGACTTCAGCTTTCACTGAAATGAACTATACCGTAAAAGACCCAATAAACGCTAGCATGCGCCGTAGTCGATACTGAACCGTGGTTAAGTCCGTCTGCGAAACAGTATCGAAACACTGGCCGAGCCGAGATTAAATTGATTGCGAAGCAGGCTAATAAACGCCCACTCCCAAATACACCCCTCTTATCCACTGAATCAACAACCCGTTTACGCTGTTAAAATGCAGTTGTACTAGACGCCCCCTTGTCCAAAATACTAGGAATAATCAAGCAAAAGGGGCAAAATCATTCAATTCATTCAGTTTTTTGGTTGTGGATAAACAAGGTCTTGCGTATTTCATCTTGCTCAATGTCAAGTTCAAGGTAGAGATAGACTAACGATGGCAACATAATAACCCTGAGCGAGGATTCTCTGACATCAATATTGGGATTTGAAAGAGCGATATGGATCTCTAGACGGCCTAGGGCCAAGGTTGACCATAAAGAACTAAGCGTTCGTCCTGAGCCATTGTGACATTTTACAGAAAAACACTGACAGGCAACTCAAATTTACTAATCGTGCTGAAAACTAATAAGTCTTGTTATGCTTTCCTTAGCCCTATAAAAGCAAATCTCTTGCAAAAGGGGCAGATCCAGAAAATTTAGAAAGGGGTGGCCGAGACACTTGCCAGCTATCTAGATACTTTTTAATTTTCTGAGAATTCTAGACAAAATAATACAAAATTTCCAAGAAAAAGGGGTGGCCGCGGGCCGCTCGACCCACCCCTAAACAGAAAATCTAAAAAGCTAAAATCTGCCCTTAGGCAAGAAACTTAAACGTAGAGAGCAAAAACATCACAGCACACTCTTCCACCATTGTCGCTTTCGCCCCAATCCATCAAGTCTTCGCCATACCACACACGTAACTGCTGAAGGTAAGAGATCCAGTGAGGATGAGAGAAAACTGACAAGACAAGCTCTGGGACCATGAATTGTACCCTATTATATGGTGCCATTTGCCTTCACCTCCGTGCGTGCTTGATAATAACTGGTTTGGCGGGAAAAGAATGCGGTTGGTTGACGTTGTTATGACTACGTTAACCTTATGTTGCACCTGAGAATAACCACAGCCCCAGTAAGTCCAATTGTCAACACCCACTGATGTCTTGCAGGACACGTAGCCATATAGACGGACCAGCTTCACAGCGGCTAATCTTCCAGAGGATGGCATGTAAAACCTTCCAAACTGGTGATTTCTGGCACCAAAACACACGGGAGAGGAGTTAACCTTGCGCCAACGACCTGAAAGTTCAAACACAGTGTACTGTAACTCCTCTACCTCTGTAACTCCCCCCTCTCAAATAAACCCCCTCTAACAAGCCCGCTTTTCCGGAGGAAGGAAGTTATTAAGCCCCCCTCCCCTCCACCTTTATCCCTAAATGATAAACCGTATCACTACATATGCACTGATCCACTATCATCAGCATGATTTATTTATGTGTTGGAACTTCAAGTTTGTTTTTGATCTTCGGCTATACGACCTCTTGCTTAATTAGCCTGTGCTTTTCCACGTTACATTCTAGATTTTATGGAGAATTGATACTTTATAATCTTCGCTAAAGTAAATAAGCCCCCCCCCCCCCAAAAAAAAAAGCCTCCTTTTTCTTTTAAGCACCTCACCTCCCTATGAAAGCCTGTTCAGTTAATTGACTCTCTATTTATCTATTTTCATGCCCTTGGGGAACTTTGGTCGTCACGAAAGTTTTAGTTGGCTTTTTCGTCTCATCCGAAACCGTTAGCTACCCTGATTGTTCCGATCGAAAGTTCGAGAACTTTTTTATTACAAAAATTTACTGTGAGTCGTTTTGCATTAATACCAAAATGATCAAGAGATAAAACAATAATCGCAATATCTTGGTCTGCAGGTAAAAAGTGAAAACACAACCTCGGAAATTCGGAGGGAAAACTCCGAATATCTTGAACGACTGATCGGATGTACAAGACATGTTCACCTTTATCGAAATTCATAAAAATTTGTAGGCAATATAATTTGCTCCCTCGCGAAATAGCCAATTAAAAAATAAAGTCTTTGGTTGGCCCTGAGCTTCTAGCCTTTGTCCAACAATAAAGACAGCTCATTGTCAACTTTCTTTGATAGATATAACAAAGCCTTATTCCTGTTGGTCCTCTTTCTCAATGCACAGTGGATTGCGGGCAGGTTACCGAATATTCTTCCCACACCATCGCACGCCATGTCAATTTTGCTGATCCGATCCTAGTAAAAGCATCTGAACAAAAAAAGCGAAGGCTCAGAAAACTCTTCCGGGTCAAACCATGGGCGGATAGGCTTCGAGGAGGCCCTCGCCCCCCGTCCCACGCCCCACCTGTCTGAAATTGCCAGAATTGTCATCAGTGATTCTTCTACAACGTTGTTTTTTTGACACAGATGCTTTAAGAGTTATTTTATCCAGAAATGAAAAGTATGTCTAGAGCTAGGAAATATCCTAGCTCCCACTTTTTTCTTAATTTTCTGGATCCACAACCTGCAAAATGCAACATTTTTGCCGGAAAACACGGGTCGCACGTCTCGGAGTTTGATGTGGCATTCTTGGCCTTTTGATTGTGACGTATTTTGTTTCGATCATCGTAGAGTTTTAACATCGGTGATAAGAACGAGTGCGAGAGTCTTCTTGTTTTTCCTCTTCTACTATTAACCGTACATCAAGAATTAGCACGAGATAAAAACTAGATTAATGATAACTTTTTATGAAATTAAATAGTCAGAACTGAATGATAAATTGACAACTTAATGCACTAACAAACCTTCTACTGAAGGCCTATTTTGCTCCAGCAATTAGATATATAGATATAGAATTCAATTATAGCTCCAGAGCGGCATTGAATATGACGTTACAAAATAATACAAACAATTTAAGTACGCTAGAATTTAAAACCATAAAATCCCCTAATAATAAAATCGCCTATATACAATTACTTTAAAAAGCATTCTTTAGATTGTCTGTTTTACCGATGGGGACATGAAAACTTCGGTTCCTTCTCAGACTAAGACTCAGTGCTAGTTCGGCAAAATACTAGTAGTTTGTGTTCGGGATTGTTACTTATTTCTTTAAACAGCTTGACCGTTTGAACAGTTTGACCGTTTGCAACTGTGGGTCATCTACTTTCCAAAGTTTGCAGTTTTTAACTCGTTTTTCAAGGACGAGTTTGGGGCTGAAAAAAGTCATCGTACTACATGAAGCCTGAATTACTAATCTTATGAACGTACTCAGTCAGTAGAACCAGTGTAGGGGTAGTATAAACCTGCATACGGAAAATATCGAAAAGGAATTTATCCTACACGCATATGCATGGTCAACAGTAAATCCAAACCAAGCTAATAATTTGAAAGCAATCGGGATAGAAAGAGGAGATCTTAAATTTTTGACGAATAAATTCTTCAAGCTTTTGGAGATCATCAACTTTCAAAACAGCTCCGGCGGGGCTCGCATGCAAGTTACCGTATTCGCCACCCCTAATAACTGGCGACCTCACCTTTGTCGTGAAGTTGTTCAGCTGTTTACAGAGTTTCAATTAAATCGTTTTTTTTTTGTCTTTCTTATGT
Organism: Porites lutea; assembly: GCF_958299795.1. Taxonomy (NCBI): domain Eukaryota; kingdom Metazoa; phylum Cnidaria; class Anthozoa; order Scleractinia; family Poritidae; genus Porites; species Porites lutea. The sequence goes on along the minus strand of NC_133209.1, from coordinate 17,804,800 downwards.
TTTCCTAGGGCGTTACTAGAAAACCTATGACGAGAAACAAACCTGTACTGCAGCTTTTGACTGGCAGTCCTCTCTTCTGTCTTGAAGAAAAGTTATATTGAATACCAAAGGAATCTGAACTCCGCCCGTTTCTTTCTGAAGTAGCTGCTTCGGTCTCATTAACTGCTGCAGTCTTTTCAGCCAGCAGCGTCAGAACATCAAGTGAACAGACGAAAACGAAAATCAAAATTAGCTTCATTGTGCTAAAATAAAGGGTCTTCTTCGGGGGATAACTGCTCGTTTGCAATGCTGTCTTGAACGCGTGGTAATGAGTCAATTTCTCCCGCATGTATATTATATACTGTTCGTTGTAAGAAAATAACAATGCCGTCAATTTATTTTCGCACATATACATCCACTGAAATCACCGGCGGCAAAATAGTTTGTTAATCCACTTCCGGGATTTGGTTCATTGGGAAAGATAAAGTCTCAAGGCCGGGCGGACTAGGCTTTGGCCGACTACTGTGAAAGTTCACGGGGACAATACCATATTTTCCCCACAGAGGCTCTGGCTGGGTATATATTCCAATAAATATAGAAATAATATTAAAACATTCTAAGTTCGTGTATGCTTCCCCGAAAAAGGGTCTACTCTGTCCAGCGCCAAATTATTAACTAAACGTCTGCCTCATCTCTTTCCCTTCCCTTTTTTTTTATTAGAAAGGATGTCTAGTCGTGATCAGCTTTTTTATATAATTAGGATAGCACTTTCCTCTCCTTTGTAATAGTATTTCAATCTCCATGTGTTGTCAATTTTTAGATTAAGCCGAAATGTTATTTCAGTTTGTCCCGTCGAAGGAAATGATTTAGCGAGAGTTGCCCCTCAATTATACAAGCGCCTTCTTTGAAGAAACGCCCCCACTTTTGGCTCGAAATCTTTTCATAATCCTCCTGGTTCTTATTGCAGGAAATACGGTATTTCATCCAAGGATTTGATGTTACGATACCTGTATGCTACGCCAAACGTGACAAAATATCAAAGATGCAACTTTATAATTCAAATCCACCAATTCACTATCAAGATCGATAAAATTAACATCAACTTGCTTGTTGAATGTGTCAAGATGGTATAATTTAATGTCAATTCCCACGTGTTTCATGTCATGTATCAAGAGACACATTTTCTAAATCAAGATGCACGTTTTTTAAATCAAGAAGGGAGACGACAATTTTTGATCAGTTTTGTTTCCGAGAGGGACTGAAACCGAAAAAGCTGCCATGCTCCTTGAAGAATCCCGCCCATTCTTGCCCATTCCCGCATTCCCGCCCTGCCGCATTAGACATGGCAGAGGAAGGAATCGAAGAACTTGTCAGAAGAATCATTCGATCAGCACAAGAAGGAATTAACACATCTCGAGCTAACGTGGCCTCAAACGTGTCAACACCTGACGAAGAACTGAGGCGGCGATTTAACTTGCCACGTAGAAGTGAAACTACGACAAGCAGCACGAATTCGTGCAGCACATCGACAGAAACCTTGACAAGCTTACAGTACACGTATAACCCACAAGAAAATTACGGTCATACAAACCCTAGAAGACAAAGAAGACAAGCTCCATACTACTCAAGAAATCGAGGGCGACCAGTGACGAGACCACAGACTGCGACTACCCCAAAATATCCTCCAACCTTAAGGTGGCTCGACTGGATTTTTTGGGGTTGATACCTCCCAACTTTGAGCATTAACTACATCGGCATGAGTAAAGATATGGAAAAATTGTTACCACAACTGTATTATATAAAGATGAAAATTTTTTATGATCTGGGTTTTATTGCAATCGGAGTCGCCATGGCAACGTAATGACGCCATTACGTTTTTCATTTATCTTTGTGTTTCTCTGTTCCAGGAGTTTTTTGAAGAAATCGCTTTAGGGAGTATGTACCTGCTATAATTGCCTCCATTATGGCGTAGTTTGAACAAATTCTATGAGAGCGTTTTCGAAATATTTTGAAATATAGTTTTAAGGATAATAAAAACAGTGAAATAGCATGCTACCTACACAATTCGCTAATATTTTAAGAAAATGATAAGCTTTGGAAACGAGGCTTCATCTCATAGCGGTTTGATTCCATTGAAAACTGCATACGACAAAAGAGGGGAATTGCTCTGGGCGATCGCGAGTAAGAAGAATTTTATTAACTTGCATTCACCTGCTTTTGATACAGTTTTTGGACGTAATTTGGTCCATGTCTAAAAATTTCGCATTTTTCCAAAAACCGCTCGATAAATTTTTCTATAAATTCGACAATCCCGAGATCAATTGTCAAGAAATATTCCCTGCAAGTTTCAAGAACATTGAAAATAGGGAAGGCTTTTAAATAGGGCCTCAAATATAGCCAATTTTCCCCCCAGATTTTGTGTTTACAAGTGAGCGTCCTCATTATTCACTGGCATTGTTTTCAAGTTTCATATACACGTGCACATTTAGCCAAAAGATAGAATTTGCATCAAAAAGGACCCTCGGTTAAATCTTCGGGATATGCTAATTACCGGGTAAAGAGACTAATGATATATTATAACATCAGAGCAACTCTTTGTGAGAGTTTCTGTGATGTTATAACCCGAGTAAGATAATTAAGAATTCCATCCTACACGATGAGCCGTGACGTTCACCGTTTCGGCTCTCACTGCTGTCTGTGACGACAAGCCAATTATTAGCATACTCCAGATATTTCTTCGGAAAGTAATCGAGGGTTCTTTTTGATGCAAATTTATAACTTTTGCTAGTTGTGCACGTGCATATGAAACTTGAAAACAATGCCAGTGAATAATGAGGGCGCTCACTTGTAAACACAAGATCTGGGGGGAATATTGGTTATATTTGAGGCCCTATTTAAAAGCCTTCCCTATTTTCAATGCTCTTGAAACTTGCAGGGAATATTTCTTGACAATTGATCTCGGGCTTGTCGAATTTATAGAAAAATTTATCGAGCGGTTTTTGGAAAAATGCGAAATTTTTAGACATGGACCAAATTACGTCCAAAAACTGTATCAAAAGCAGCTGAACGCAAGTTAATAAAATTCTTCTTACTCGCGATCGCCCAGAGCAATTCTCCTCTTTTTTTGTATGCAGTTTTCAATGGAATCAAACCACTACGAGATGAAGCCTCGTTTCCAAAGCTTACCATTTTCTTAAAATATTAGCGAATTGTGTAGGTAGCATGCTATTTCACTGTTTTTATTATCCTTAAAACTACATTTCAAAATATTTCGAAAACGCTCTCATAGAATTTGTTCAAACTACGCCATAATGGAGGCAATTATAGCAGGTACATACTCCCTAAAGCGATTTCTTCAAAAAACTCCTGGAACAGAGAAACACAAAGATAAATGAAAAACGTAATGGCGTCATTACGTTGCCATGGCGACTTCGATTGCAATAAAACCCAGATCATAAGAAATTTTCATCTTTATATAATACAGTTGTGGTAACAATTTTTCCATATCTTTACTCATGCCGATGTAGTTAATGCTCAAAGTTGGGAGGTATCAACCCCAAAAAATCCAGTCGAGCCACCTTAAAGGAGGCCATTTTATTGCCAAAACCATCATGGGGTAAGGTCCCCAAATATGCGAAAAAGGCAAATTTACAGGAAAAAGGATTTATCCTCGATTGTTTTCCAATAGAGAGACACTGGTCCGAAAGCGAGCTGAAGGAAAGATTAACCGTGGCATTTGGAGATAAACTACGTGGAGGTGGGGGAGAGAAAGTTGGGTAAGCTCAATGACCCTTATTTAAACTGCTAAAATTTGTCTTTGCATGATCTTCTTTCCAAGGAAATCGCTCAGTCAGATGCAAACTCACTGCTGATGCAGTTCAAGCAGCTCACTTTAAGATAGGGTATATATATCAGAGAGCTTGGGTCTATAATGGGGTATCATTTTCCAGGCAACTGATCAATTGGTTGAAGATTTTAGTTTACAATAGGGAAACCAAGCATTGGCACTCCAAATATAAAAAAATCAAACCGCTTTTTGTAATGTAGTAGGCTGCTAAGTATGATGGGATAGGTTGACCATGTGCTTTTGATATCAGTAGCAATGCTACGGTTGCAATGAAATTGGTTGAATGGGATCCCTGCTTACCTTGATAGCAAATTTTCAAAAACCTCGTAGAGGATTTTAGGGGATGTTTTTTTTTTTCTTTTCAGGTTTGATTTTGTGAAAGTGATAGGAAGTAGTCTGTATCCAATAAATCTTCCAATAGGAATGGACTTCACAGCTAAGGTTCTTCTCGGAATTGTAAAGCAAGGGCCAGTGTATCTAAGGAGTAGGAGATCTCTTGAAGTTGTAAGTTATTTTTGTAGATGGATTGAAATTATAATCTGTTGAAAGAAATTAATCCTTCAAACTCTAATATAAAAATCTAACTTCTCATTTGCTGCCTTCATGCTAAGAAGTAATGGTGATATCTTCTTAAAATGAATATCCAGCAAATTAATTGGATCTTGTGTGGTTTGGGCAGCCCTCGGCCAAGTATCAGTCAACACAATCGGCTGATACTATCCACCGATACTTGGCCAAGGGGTGCCCAAATTACACAAGAGCATTATTTATTTCGTGCGATTACTTTTTGAAGTTCTGTAGCCACTTTGTTTCATCAAGCATTGAAGAGAGAAAGGAGACATGTAATGCAGGTCACTCTTAGGGCTTAATTTATTCTCATGACTAAGTGTGTGTCTAAACTAAGTAATGACAGTTGGGGGGCCATTAAAACTCCTTGGGGGGGGGGGGGGTGGAATTAGCTCTTTGACTAAAACTTTCCTAACAGAGAGATGTACATGCCAGTTTTGTGATATCTAAAATCAAAGGTTATTGAGGCCATCACCTACATTGTTAGGTAGAGTAAGGCAGCTTTTATAGTAGTTCTCAATATGGTCCTAACCCATCTTCACATCTCTCTGATTTGCAACTACATTGTGATTGTTATGCAAGATACACTGTACATTGAATTTACACTAGTTTTCACTGAGACTATAGATTACCAGTGTTGTAATGACACATTCTCCATCAATCTGAAGGGTGAAGACAGTGACAGTGATTGTGAGGAAAATGAGGATGACCTGCCGCCTGCTTTTGCTTACACACAGCAAAATGTGTGTAGCACCTTTACAGAGCAAAATGGATTGGAAGAAAGGGATTCATGTACAGTGAACACCATTTTGCCATATGTTGTCCAGCAAAATCCTTCAGTGGAGCAAAGACCAGCAACATGTCACTCTGACGACAATCATTCCAACCCTAGCAGTTCCCGTATATTGGAAGAAAGGGCTTCATGTTCAGTCAACACCATTCAGCCATATGTTGTCCAGCAAAATCCTTCAGTGGCACAAACACCAGCCGCATGTCCCTCTGACAATAACCATTCCAACCCTAATAGCAACTCAGGTATATCTCTTGGGTGTTTTCTTAAGGTAGAAGGCAAAGGTATAAAATTTCTCTCTATTTCTCATGTCATGGAGATGGAAGCAAGGAGACAGCGAAATTTAGATTAAATAGCTTGACTGTACAGCTGTATGTTAATTTGCCAAAAATATGCTGCCATAAGGACCTGTTTCAATTTCATACTGAAATATATGAAAATTTGCAGGTGTTGATGACCTAAGTTTAGAAAGAAAACATAAGAAGCTAATTAAGATGTCCCTCATGCTTTTCATAGTTGTTTTAGAAGCAGCTGCAACATCAGTGTTTGCAACATTACAGGGTTTCATTTTACCTTGATCCACCAATGCACTGTACATCAACAGAATACTGATAATCAAGCGTACAATAAAGTTAATAGCCTTGTTTTCACCTTGTTGTGCTACATGTATATGACCTCTGGAAACAGGCATGAGTATGCAAAGATATGTTGAAAGCATATCATAGGTTTTGTTCTTTATTTCTAAATTGCATTTAATGGACTGTTTCTAGATTGTATTGAGCAACTGACAGTGATGTTCCCAGACATGACCCGTGAATCCTTGCAAAGTACTCTACGGGCCTGGAACTATGACATCCACAGGGCTGTCACTTCCATATTGAGTAACAAAGAAGGTATTGCCTAGTAAAATGTTTCAAGCTAAGCTTTTTCACAAGTTTTTATTGATGTTGTTTTTTTTACAAACGATGTTGTTTTTTTACTGTTGACAGAAACTGAACATAGTGATGATGATGATGTCCCTCTAAGTGCCTCCTTGAATGTGTCCCCCGAATTAACGGTGAAAGAATTCAGGGATCATATGGTTGACAAATATGTTCCTGAGCAAACCATCAGAGCTAGTCACGACTCCAACATTTTGAGAGACATGTTTAGATATTTGAAGTCGAGGCAGTTCAACCTGAGGGCAAGGCCAAATGTTGTGTTTGACGGTGAGGATGGGATGGATGCAGAGGGACTTACCAGAGAACTTTGCCACATGATAATGTCCAGCATGCGAGAGGGTAAAGGTGGCATCATTCTTTTTGAGGGGCAGATAGACCATCTCATTCCTGTTCGTAATGAACAGTATTTAGCTTCCCAATACTATAAGTATGCAGGTCAGCTGATAGCATACTGTTTTATACATGCTGGGTTTGGTATAACTGGATTGTCACGGGCCATAACAGAATATTTGAAGACTGCTGAAATGAATGAGTGCCTTCCATATGTCTCAAAGGATGACATCCCCGACCTGGATATACGTGAGAAACTAAAACAGGTAGATCCTCTCCTTTTTGCCCTGGATATAAACATTTGACAGGCAATATTAACTTTGTTTTTCTTACAAGAAAGGAGGAAGTGCAGGGGAATACTGCCATGACTCCCAAACAAAAACTATGGGTGGTATATGCATAAATAAATTATATGTTCAATGTCATTCCAAACTAGAGTTTTTTTGAATAATTTTTGTAAGTACCTTGCTGAGTGAAATAAGCTGCTCTTAAAAGTTTTTAGTTACTTAATATCTCAGAGGCAGCTAAAAGGTTGGAGAAAATGGTCTGCCTATAATTAACTCCCTCTGCCCTCAAAAAGCCCAAAAGCTTTGAGTCTCTGATTTCCAAAGTCTATAACCTATTGTACAATATTTTTGTGTAAAACTAATATTTCCTCATTGATAAAAGGCAAACTCAGGAGGACAGTCATACTTCCATTTTTTCAGTTTAATATGGATGTACACTAGTAATAGGGAGCTTAAGCAATGACGATGGCAATGTTAACGGAAAGGGCAAAACAGCGATAAGTTTAGATTGGTAAAACAACAACTTTGCATGTGCATGTTGTTACTTGAGTTCCCTAATCTTTAGTTCTCCATTTATTTTTATCAGGCAGCAGTCTGTTACAGTATATTTACTAGAGTTTCATATAATTGAGGTTTCTTTCCATTTTAGATGCAGGATGCTGAGAGTGAGGAGATGTTGTATAATGCCGTTTATAACGATGACAGCATACAGCTCCTACTCATGCAAGCAGGCTTTGCCAATGAATTGGTCAAGCTAAACAACAAACACAGAGCGTGCCAAGCAATCATCCTCCACCTTGTATTCAAAACAAGAAAGGAGGAACTCGATCAGTTAAAAAGTGGTCTTGAAAGTCTCTCTGTGATAAACTTTCTCAAGGTTTCTGACGGCTCTTTAAAGTATGTGTTCCCTTTACAAAGTGAAGCAATGGTCACCAAAGATGATTTCCTAAAAGTGATTGAAACATCTGCTGACTCTCTGGAGGGTGATGAGAAAAAAGCTTATGATTGGTTTGTACAATATGTACATGAAGTAGCAAACACGGGTAATGTTTAAAGTTATATTATCATGTACTTTATTCTTTTGTATAATGTGCAGATGACACAACAACAGTCATAACTCATGAAATACAGTACTGCAAAAGCCATTCCGAACTTTTGAATGTCCTGTTAACACTGGCCCAGAATACAGCATACTATCTTTTATAAATTATTTATAATGTGCTGTTGGTTTAAGCAAGCCAGGATGTTATTATTTATTTTTTTGAATCTGAGTATTCAGTTTGAAACGAAAAAATAAACACACTCGTTAAAAAAATAACTTTTTTCACAATGAACCAGGATGTACAAGTCCACTTGTTGAAATTGAGAGAAGCATAACTTACAGAATCAAATTCAGAAATGATTCTTTTGTTTGGCAATACAGAGGAGAGGTGTGATGTCATGTGACCACGGTATCACTTTTTTCTGGATGACAACAAAACCAACGACAATGGTGATGGAAAGGAGATCGGCAAAAATTAATATGATTTTATTAACAAACAACAACTTTGCACGCTATTTGGTACATTTCTTTGCCGTCGTTGCACCACTACGATATGGAACCAATTAACCAAAAAAAAAGGTGAAAAAAATTATTGCTTTCATTTTCTAAACTTTGAAATTGAATAAGATTGGTGAATCTTGAAATTGTGTGAATAGACTTTTTATGTGTCTTTTTCGGTTTGTTGTCTTCCAAAAATTTTGCTACCATGGAAACGTGATGTAGCAACCTCTCCTCTCTATTTTCTGATTCGTTAGCCTGCATTATGATCATTATTGTCCCCATGTTCACAGTGTCAGCTGAGGCAAAAGACCAGCCTTTCAGTTCACTTCCAACACTGGCTCAGTTGGTTCAGTTTGTGGCAGGACATCCTTATCTACCTTCATCTCGGATGAACATCAGTTTCAGTGCTATGGTGTATCCAGATGCAGATACATGTTTCTTCAGCCTTCGATTACCCACTATCTACAGCAGCTATGACGAATTCAGGAAGGCTCTTAATACTGCCATTACATGCCAGCATCTTGGTTATGGAAGGGGTTAAAGGCTGGGGAGTCAACAAAAAAAACTGTTTGTTTTTGAATAAGGCATTCTTCAGTTTGGAACGTTTTGTTATGTTAAGCTCTCTTGCTCAAAATAAGACGAAAATTTGTTCCATGTTGTTTACCAACAAATTTGAGATCTTTACTGACCTAATCTTTGTAGTGTAACATACATTGATTTGATTGAAAATTAGACTTCTAGATTTGACAAGACTTAAAGTTAATTGTTTGATTAATGGTTCAAAATTTTTTGAGTTGAAGTTCATTGCTGTATGGTATTGAAGTAATCATGTATTCTTGTTTTTTGTTTACCAGTAGTTGACAGTATGTCATTAATTTGATGCATGCTAGGAATGTTCCATTATATTATGACATTGATGGTGACAAAGTTCATCCCAGAAAGAAACATTAAAAAAAAAAAAGAGGGAAAAAATTTTCACTCTAATCCGTCTTATCATAAACAACCCACATTTTGTTGCTAGGGTTGTAGCTAAATGGTGTATTCCTGTATGTGGCTACTCTCTTAGAGAGACTACTATTCCCTAACATGATTTTCCATCAAAACTACCTGATGAGCTCCTGATCTTACATGCGGGAACCAGGACTAGTGAATTTTGCTATGGGGCTTGCAAATTCTGTCTTTTACTTGCCTGACATAAAAGTGAAGTGTTTTGGGCAATTAACATTACAGAGGAACTGTAATCAATCCTGCTCATAGAAATATAGTTCGAGCTAGCAAAAATTACTCTTACTCTAGTACAGGCTAGCTGTAGCTTGCCCAAATGGCAAGCTGTAAAACTGAATTTCCTTGAACCTTGAGCAATTACAACATTTGAGCCAGCAGCCATAATGATATTCGTTGGGGTCCATTGTTCTGATGTTTAGTTCTCTCTTTTATCTTTTGGCTAAAGGTTGCCAGTAACTGTACTGATGCCTGTACAGGGATAATTCATTGCTAAGAAACAGTAATTGCACTTTTTAAAAGATGCCTTTACTATTTCTCAAATGGACAACACAGGCATGAAGTAATTTCTATGTTACAGTTGAGTACAAAAGCCAGGTTGGTTAATACATAAGCCTGCTGAGCTTTTCCTTAGCTACATCCCTAACATTGTTCAATCAGACATAAGACAGACATAAAAAGGCTGGGGGATTTTTTATTTGATGCAGTTTAGTGATACAAAACTAGCTGAGGGGAACTTCTACCTAGGCACTACATGTCACATTTCAAAGAGTCAGGTAAACAAAATTACTGTTTTGGAAAAAAGTCTGGAAAAAGTGTGGAATTTTGGATTCGTAAATCTGAACGAACCCCGTAAAAAAGCCAAATTTCAATTACTTTAGAAATTTACTGACCTTTCAACAGTTTTTAACATTCCTCTATAAATGTTCAATTCTTCCAAGTACTCCCAAAGCTGTCAAGTAAGACATTATTCCATGCTCATCTACAGGCACTGCAGAAACCTCTTGTCTTAGTAATAGCACTTCAGCATTAGACAATTGTATGGGTGATTCAGGAACAGAAACTGTCTCACTTACTTCTATAGAGGGTACAGGACCTTCCTCTTCAATACCAAATTCCTCAAAATTTAAATTTTCACCCTCAATAACATCTCTGACTGCAGATAACTGAGAGCTGCGTAGCTGAAGCATTCCTTGTGTCCACAGCTGCCTGGGACTGTAGTTTGATTCTGTTGTGACAGGATGGTCATTCCATTGTCGTGATAGTTCACTAAGTGCTACATTTATCAGTGGAAGAAATACGAAGTGTAGTGCATAAATATGAGTCTCATTGTTAGGGTCGAAAGCCCCCCTGCTTTCCAAGAATAAAAATACATTCAAGAATCTGGACACTACGATTCTGTTAACTTCTCTCCATAAGCGTTCAATCCGTTGATTGTGTACTGAATTTCCAGTTATGATACTGCCCCTGTTCATTCCTCTTGTTTGTATCATAAACCTTCCAACCTCTACATTTTCCAAACCCCTGTCACTTCGTACTCTTGATGGAACATTGTAATAGCTGATAGCCTGTCTAAAAAGTGCCAGTACAGTACTTGCACGATTATTTGTGGAAGCATGAAGATAGACAACTAATCTTGAAAAACCATCAATTCCACCATGTATCACAATACGATATGGTTCAATCAACTTATGGTCACCATCGATGTGCCTGTGAAAGGAAGGCAGAGGTGTAAGTACTTCTATATAAATATACTAGGAACTTTGGCCCGGATAAGAGCCAAATTTACAAGCAATATAAACATGCATGGAGGTCAATCCCTAGTAACAAATTATGCCTGTTCTCTTGGATTTCAAACAATTGGAGGCAAATGTTCCAAATCTGTTATGAAAATAATCCACAAGGTTTGCTGTAAGAAAATGTTACATGTTATTGTAGTACCTGTGTAAAAATGAATTAACTTTCTAAGCCGCATGTTTCCTTCAAATTCCTTTCCCCCTTCAAATACTTCTACCACCCACTATCTCTTTATTTCCCCTTTATCAAGCCTGTATCCTGCCTACAAGGCTTCAGCAACATCACAAAAATAAATCAATAAAATATCAGACAGTATGGTACCATATGAATATTATAAACATACCACAAGGAATTTGGACCCGGCACTTGGTAGGTTCGACGAATGATTCTTCTAGATTGTCTTAACACTGACATGACTGGGTCAAGTCTCTGAAGTGCTTCAATGACACGACGCCTTTGTATTCTCAATCCTCTTGATCTTAGCGCTCCCTGAACCAAACCGACACCTGACTGTGGGGTAACTGAAAGGATGCCTCTTACAATATTGTCCAGGTCTGCGTCGGACAAGGAGGAAAAATTATGCTGTTGACCGAGTGGCATACCAAATTCTTGCCTCCGCCGATTAAGTGTCCTAGGAGACATCCCTAGCATCCTTGCAATATCTACCCAGCGAAACCCCAATGCCTCTCTTAGTCCATGAATTTGCTCTTGCCTAATTTCAAATCTAGGCCTCCCAGGATTACCTGACCTTTCGAGAATAAATAACTGTGAATTCTGCGTAGTACTTAACTCTTCTGTACTGCCTTGATAATGATAGTCACTGTATAGTGTTGCAAGTGATTGTAATCTGGAGTCTACTACCTGCATTAAAAGTTCCAAATCTTGGGTAAGCTGATTCCCCTGAACCGACTCCGTAACTCGACCATACATCACCCGCAAAGTGCGTTGATATTCCTCTAGACGTCTTGCAAGAAATTCTGCGTGCCCCCCATCGGTATTTTCGTTCAAACAGTCCCCGCACTGATGCAAAAGGGAGAGCAAACCTTCGAAAAATTCATTTGCATTTGGAATATAGAAACGATTAGAAGCCATCTTGAATTCCAGCCTGTGTGCTCGGTTTCAGTCCCTCTCGGAAACAAAACTGATCAAAAATTGTCGTCTCCCTTCTTGATTTAAAAAACGTGCATCTTGATTTAGAAAACGTGTCTCTTGATACATGACATGAAACACGTGGGAATTGACATTAAATTATACCATCTTGACATATTCAACAAGCAAATTGATGTTAATTTTATCAATCTTGATAGTGAATTGGTGGATTTGAATTATAAAGTTGAATCTTTGATATTTTGTCACGTTTGGCGTAGCATAATACCTGACTGAGGGGATTAATCCTTCTCACAACTTTTCACATAATGTTATGAAGAGAGTGACAGGGGTCACACAATAACATCCAAAAAAACCGACTAAATCGATGAACTCACACACACACACAAAAGCAGGAATACATCAAAGATAGGTCCCCTGTATTTATCTTATTGAAAAAAGCGTAAAAATAATGATGTTTAGTGTTTGCAGACCTCAGTATTTTATTCCTCATACAAAGCCTCAGCGGTTGCCTGTAACGCGACACCGACTTTGTTGTGAGAAAGTAAATTTACATAACATACTCGTAACGTGGGCTTGGGACGCATGTGCTCTCAGCTGATTAATTTCAAATGTGTGATCCGGGGGCATTCCCATATAAAAGTAACGGGATGCTCGTCGGAAAATTCATATTAAACCCCAAGGGAGAACAATGTGGATGTGGCTCAAGCTTAAACAGACCCCTAAGAGAGATTTCTGTGTGATCAAACACAGGGCATTTTTTTGTAAATTTCTTTATGCACAGTGCTAAGCGATACCCTAAGTGAGACCAAAATCTGCAATTTACACCCCAAAATGAGACGACGAGCATCCCCGTCACTTTTATATGGGAGTCTCCCCGGGGTAAGGTCCGCGAGCTGTACGAGATGAACGGAGGTGGCGAGGAGTGACGAAACATTAACAGTGTACGACACTCCTCATTCATTGTAGATTTATCACCCTAAAGGCATCGTTAAAAGAGACAATATCGTCCGCCAAGTCATTGCTTATTGGATGAAAGTAAGAAGAAAACGGATAATGACCTGAAGCCTACCTGTTTGCATTGCATTCCGCATGTTTGCTCCGGCTATTTCTGCCGCGACAACAACGGGCAAAGAAATCATCCGCTTCCTGTTCCTAAGTACGCAGACGGTGGAGCCCTCCCTCCCGTTTTGGAAGGATCAAGTTTTCTCATGGTTTACCACAGACTCGATCTCCCCCGCTCTCTTCAGTCCCTTTTTATGGGGGGGAGGTAACGGGGACGAGCGTGGGCTCACTTTCAGAACCGCGGCTGATAGTCAAGCCAGGGTCTTCCACCATTTACGCGTCATAACTTGAGCGTGGTAAAACTGATTATACTTCCTGTTCATGAGTGCTCCGTATCACCTCAAATGGTCGCCCACACTCACCATAAATAATTGAATTAGCTTTCGGGGAGCTTGTTAAACTATTTTAGCCGAAAGGGGGTGCGTTTTTTTTGTTTCTGAAATTTCGTGTACAAGACTGAGATGTTGTCTTTGTTTCGAGTATGCGGAATTAGAAACTTATCTTCTCCTAGCCTGTTCCAGGCGTTCAGATAATGGTAATCTTCTCCTGGTAAAACCACACTTTGTGTGCAAATATGGGCTATTATATTGCGGTCGCTTAATTTTGGTCTTCCTACCAATTTACCTTTAGTGAATTCCTGGATCGGAACCTTTTTGAACTGATTATTCGTCCTGGAGCGATTTTACTACCAGGCTTTTGTTAAAACCTCAACTTCCATCTGTAAACAACATGATCATATTTCACTTTCTTCCTAGCTTCCCATTTGAAAATAGTGGAGAAAAGACTGCAAATTGGACAAATATTCAAACAGGTTGAAACTATAACTGAAAAAATATTTTCTGTATTTCAAAAGGGAAATCGTCTGTCGTCCTCATTTAAGAATGCATAATTCATTGTCTGACAACTTACTGTGAAGATCTTAACCGAGCTAGTTATGTGCATTGACTCCTGTGGAAAGAGTAAGATCTTATGAATGTTACAAAAAGAAGACAAAAAATACGATTTTGTCACTTAAATTTGCCTGTAACACTTATCTCGGGTCCATGAGCAATAAATGGTTGCATGATCAATAAATGGCAATTTTTAGCTGCGAAACTATAGCCAAGAGGGTAAATTATGCCTAGCAGTGTTTTCTTCGAAAATACATGAAAATTCTGCTCGTAATGACGAATCATGCCAAAAATTATGCTAGCACAATCTATCAAAGCCTAGTAGGGGGTGAGAGACCTTTGCGGTCTGGAATCTACAGGGTACAAAAAAAGCCATGGTGGAGAGCAAGGGAGGCGCACCGGCTGGGACAAGACAAGCAAAGGAAATTAGAGTGGTTTTCGTTTGAGTGTCGTAAAACCAAAACCAAAGTAATTACTCTGGCCAATCACATAGGACACAGACAATACATTGAACCAATCAAAACTCGAAGTAATTACATGTGGCTGACGCAAAGCGCGGGAAAATGCATGCGAGCGCGTCACAATTGGCTTTGGTTTTACTTCCGATTGGATGAAAAGGTGGCGCGAATCTTTTAAGCCAATCGCATCGTGTAGAAAGTGCAAAACCAATTACTTTTCGACACTCAAATGAAAACCGCTCTACTACCGAAACAGGTAGACCGCGAATTCAGAGATACGCGTGACAATTGATTTTGGCGCCAGACGTTAACGATTCGAGGCACGCGGCTCTGCTGTCAAACCAAAAAGGTGAACTCACGTGGTTACATTCTTGAGCGTTTGGTTGTCAAGTAAAATGCATAATGGTCGTACAACCTCGCTCATCAATAGGCCTTTTCGCGGGTTGTCATTCACGTGGTCCGTGCTAGAGAGCCAAAGTGACGCACTGGGAGAAGACAAACAAAGGGCTCTCATGGTACTACCGAAACAGGTAGACTGCGAATTCAAAGACATGGCTGACAGTTGATTTTGGCGCCGGATGTTAACAACTTCGGTCACGTGGCTTTGTTTGTCAAACCAAAAAGGTGAACTCACGTGGTCACAACCTTTTCTCATTGCTGGCTTCGTTGTTCGCGCATCAGAGTTGACAGAATTTTTTTTATAGCGCTAGAAGGCTGTAAACTAAAGAGCTTTCAACGATCGACTTTCCTCGAAAGACTGAAATTTCTCCTTTTGGTTGACAGAGAGTAGGTTGGGCGCATTTTGTAGCTCAAAAGTAAAGCAAAAAAAATAGAATCGTGAATTTGTCTTTTACAAATAATATCTAGCATCATTTCATCAGTTTGATTGTTATTTACTTGCGCCTTATTGTTTACAATGAAAAATCATTTTCGCTAGATGAGAAGCTGTCATGTATTTAGTCACCTAAATTTACCACGAAAATTGCCGATGCATACTCATTCCATATTCTTGCAAAAAGATAAGACGCGTTGTTTGCTTATCCTACAAACTATATTAAAAACAATAAAACAAATAACATGGATCTGATTTCTTCCGACATCTTTAAGATGACATGGTGCCAGTAGTCAGCATTCGGAAGTCTTCACTTCACGGCCATTTAAACACTTTTTCATTACGCACAAGTCAACACATCATACTGTTAACGCGTCCGTCTTGAGAAGGCTTACTCAGACAAGTGAGCAATTAAGGCTGCGTAATGACTGGTTTGGCTCAATGTACTATGTCACCAGTTCAAAAGTCTCCTGACTGTCGCTCGGTCGTGGTATCCAATAGAGTTACACGGTGGTGGACTGGGAAGGAAAAAGAACCTGAAGGCGATCGAGGTGTCGGCAGACGTTGAAAGTGTCTCTCTGATCGACAAGAAATCGTTTCCAGACCCTTTTGGTTGATAGGAGGATTGACTGATAAACACAAACAAACGGGTTGACTACAGCCTCGTTCAATTCCATGGTGAACGTTGTCAGCGCCCAGTAGTTCTTCCTGTGGGGATACGCGCATTCCAACCAGCTTATCGACCAATAGCAGTTCCAGAAAAGTAACAGTTGCGGTCCATACGGAAACAGCCACAATCGTAAGTGCCTGCACTCCCAAAAATCTCCAAGGACCACCCTTAAAGATCCCGACTCGGAACTCCTGGAACTCCTTAGAAAGATTATCATCGACAATGTCTTTCTCAGCAAACAGGGCAACAGCCAAGAGCCCCCAGACTGAAGCAAAGAGGTGGATGGGAACACAGCCAACAGGGTCATCGATTCGGAGTCGATCAAGAA
>NC_133209.1:17713367-17783367 GCF_958299795.1 Porites lutea | reverse complement strand
GAGCATTCTTGTCGAATCGTCCGCTACGTGGCTTTAGCATCATCGTCGCAACCAAACCGCTTACTCCGCCAACCAAATGCACAGCACTGCACCCAGCAATGTCCACTGCGCCCATTGTATGGAGAAAACCGTTTTCATCCCAAATCCAATGTGCCGGGAAGCTGTATGTCAGACTGTTCAGGAATGAGTACAAGATGTAGGCTTTGAGTTTGATTCTTTCCGCCATTGCACCAGAAACAATGGTGGTCGCTGTAGTGGCGAATGAAAGCTGGAAAAAATACTTGGAATACACCTGACCCATTCTGCTTCCCTCTGCGTCTGTTAAGAAATAACCCAATCCACAAAATGGATTCCCTCGCTCTACGATGCCGAAACTGAACGCAAATCCAAAAAGCCAATACGAGAATCCACCAAAAATGACGTCCACAGCGTTCTTTACCATGATGTTCGCCTCATTTTTCATGGAAGCCATCCCGGATTCTAGGAGACCGAATCCTGACTGCATTGTAAAAATGGTAAATGCATTTGTCAAGATCCAGGTTGCATCATCATGGTCAACAATAGTGTTGTTACCATTTTCCTGTCCTGTACTATACATTTATGTTCTCTATCCGAAGTAGCTTGGACGCTTTGCTTATCCTTCTAACTTTCTGTCGATTATTCCAATTTGTAGATCTTCCGTTTACGTTTTATAAAAAATAGAGATAGCACCTGTTTTTATGAAAGGCTATTTTATGGTAAACAGATCCCAATTCAAAGGGATAAGGCCGAAACGTACTCAATAACTCTTTACACTAGGCTGTTAAGTAAGACTTAAGAGCTGCTAAGTTTTCCTTAACCAAAAATGCGTGTGTGAAGGCCTAAGTAGAATCTCAAGTAACTGTACTTTACATCTCATTAAAGACGGGAAAGTTGAAACGATTCAAGAAAGTTTCAAGTGACTTGAAAATCATCCTTAAAACCGACTTGGCGAACTTTCGGTTTCTTGAGCTTTGAGAAAGGGGAAGCATGTCAATCAATCTTAATTACGTTGCGTGGGAAAATAGGCTTAAGTAAACCTGAAGTAAAAAGATAGGTTGTGTATGAAGCTTTCTTTAACTTGAAGAATTAAAAATTTTCTTATCTTGAAATACTTCTTGGCTTATTTAGGCTCTAGTTTAAAGACCACCATTCTTTCATTATCTCTTTAGCCTGCCCATGACGCCTATCAATAATTCTTCCCCATGTTCAGTTACCATGGCAACCTGTATCGCACATGCTAGTTATCTAACTGTTAAAACTACTTAAGACTCATTAGCATATTAAACTGAGGAGGTTGTCATTTTTGCAGCTTGAACCAATGGGTTATACATTGAAAAAAAATTAATCTTTGTCAATGCAAGCATTTAATTTTTAAGGTACTCTAGTGATCACGAAATAACAAACTGGAAAAAAACTGGACGCACGTAGGCTTCCAGTAGCCACACAAACCCCGTGAACCGAAAGACAAACGAGAAAATGTACTTTATTTTACTTAAGTTTTCTTACGTTGAGGAAAGCGAGATCCATGTGGGAGCGACGTTTGTTTTAAACATTTAACCAAAAATGGAGCTCACATTAAAGTACTAGCCGAGACACCGAACAAAAACACTGCACTTGACTCAGTTATTTCTAATCATTTCGTTCTGAACTTTTATTGAAACATTTCCGTTTAAATCCTGATATTTTCAGCATTTTGGAGTAAAGTGTAAACCACATGGCCACACAAACAGAGAGTGGTCTACCTGTTTGGCTAACTAGCTAAATAATAATACGGGTCCGACTCATCATCCGGAATTTTTCAGCCAAAGCCGTCACCACACAGCTGCCTAATTGCTAAATCGTGGCTGCCATAGCAACGTAATGACGCCATTTCTTTATTTCATGACGGCTTTTGTGCCGATGACGTTCGATCAGGCCTTCTTCTTTCTTTTCCTTTTACTGTT
The DNA here is from genome assembly GCF_958299795.1 of Porites lutea. Taxonomy (NCBI): domain Eukaryota; kingdom Metazoa; phylum Cnidaria; class Anthozoa; order Scleractinia; family Poritidae; genus Porites; species Porites lutea. Next base: position 17,781,403 of record NC_133209.1, on the reverse strand, counting down.
TTCGGGGAAGAGCGACGCCTGATCGCAGGTTATCACGTAGGTTGGTATTTATTTTGGAAAACAACAAATCGATCCGGCGCAATTTGCGAATGGACAAAGGAAGGAAGGAAGGCTGATAATACAGTACAATACAGTCAGGAATATATAGATATTTTTTTGTTATGATATTTCGAAAGGCACGGACTTTCGTCTGCAGGGTCTTACATACAAATAACGACGTCAAGCTAAATGAAGAATAGCGTTCACGATATTATAACAAAGTGTCAAAATAAAAACTGAAGGAAAATGGTGAACGTTGAACCGGTATATGAACACAAAAACCGTTGAAGTCGTTATTCAAAAGAAATTTGAAATGTAAAAATAGTATAAATAAACACAAATCATTGCCAGAAATTAGGGACAAGATGGCGGTTGCGCGTGCGCACCAAGGCCACAATGGCTGCGAATTCGTATAAGAAAATGTATGGAGAAAAGGAAACTTTTTCAAATATATCGATTATGAGCTCACGGGTGTTCGGTGCACGACTCGAAACATGTTAAGTGCTGTGCAACCTTCGCATCTGGGTTAAAAATAGCTAATTAGAAGTAGGTTTACTTACTTCCCGAAGAAGCCACTTTTATCTCTCGTTGTACGCTCCATTTCTCCATACATTGTCTTAAAATCTTGCCGAAGTCATGCGAAATACTCGTCGATTAGAGGATAAACCCTTCACTGAAGTAAATTTGCACGACTCGATATCACTTCTGCGATGGAAGATGTTTCCAAAACAGTCGTTAAAAGGACGATTTTTGCACTGGAAAATACTTCCAAAGGCGCATTATTTCCCTCAGTTTTCCATCTGTAGTCCAGTAATGGACGCCATAGTTGCGAATGACACATTTCGGTCGGACAAAGCTTCACAACTCCAAACCTCACCGAATCGCCATTTTGTTTGTTGCTACAACTCTAGAGATGCTTCACCGGATATAAACTAGGTTCCAGGCATTCAAAAATCCTCGATTAGCCTACCAGGCTTGGTTTTAAAACAAAATTGTCACGAAAATGTCACGAAAATGTCACGAAAGGTACAGCCGCGTACTGTTTTGTTGCTATCAGCCGCTCGGCCCAGTATAAACCTAACATTTTCTTGCAAGATGTTTCATTCCAGCTTTTTTCTTCGTAAAACAGATCCACAGAGCTCAAATTATTTTAACGATCGCAGGGGATACGCTTTCCCTGACTACGATCGTTTTTGTCCGCCATTTTGGAAATGAGATTCCGCTGACAATTAATCACGGGCGCGAAATGTCCACTATTTCTGGCAATGGGGAGGACGGTATTACATTTCATCTTTCTTATTTTAATACCCAAGGATTCATGAGTCTTTTCATGCTTTTCTAGCTTTTCACATACTGTCTCTATTGGATTTTATGATTTCAAGTGGAATAAGTATAGCTAGTGTCGTTAGCGGGTTGATCATTTATTTAGTAAGAAAATATTCTGAGACTATGGTGGGTTTGGAGATTTTAGTACACTAGCGTTTTGGTATCTCTTTATTGCAATTCAATTAAGTTCATTTTCCCACAATATTTAAGTTAGTGTTAAGTTACAGCCTTTTAAAAAGTAAAACCAACACAAAGTCCAGTTACCTTTTAGGCGTGTTTGAAAGTTTAATTCTGCAGGTTTAAAGGGAAGGCGATCACCGAGTTCAAAATAAAAGTGCCGTGAACAGTCTTAAAAGGGTGTCTAAGAGATTTGGGAGATAATTCAAAGATTGTTCACCGCACTATTGAGAATTTAGGTCCATCAGTTAGATAGTTTTTTAATTGTCACTATTATCGAAGCCCTTGCATTCCAAGTTGAGACCAACTTACGCATGGTACGGCAGTGCAACCGCTGCTTAATACATCGGAGAAACTAAACGAAGACTTAAAGACTGTTTCAACGAACAACTCAGACCAGTTGACAACCCAGTGGCGGATCCAGGGGAGATGCAGGGGGCCCGGGCATAGAGACCGTCCCACCCCCTTATCTCAGGGTCTGGATGACCGCCCCCCCCCCCCCCCTTTATCTAATGGTTTGGATCCGCCCCTGCAACCCAAGAAACAAACAATTCTCCTGCAAGTAAATCGACCGTTTTTCCTCACTAGAGACTAATTTTGACATCAAGCGTCCTCTGTTATTTTTAATTGAGATTTTTAGTAATACCTTATTTTAGTTGCATTTCTAGCGATTTCAGACAATCTTAATCGGATGAGCATGAAACCGGACCCCTTACTAAGCATGCTCATACGCGTCTACCTAAGGGCCTCTTAAAAGGAGCTGTATCACAAAATTCAGACAAGTTAGGTAATTACAAAATGTCCGTTAAATTAAGAGAAACATAATGAAAAATAACCGCTTAAAACATTAAAAGAAGGGTAAAATAACACAACAGAAACAACAGATGCCACGGTTGGGCAAAAATGAAGAAGATTGAAACGGATTGAAATAGGGTTTTTGAAAACTGTTCAACCTAACAGTTTTTAAAAGTTGATCTCTGCTGTTCTCTGCTGTTTGCAACTTCAAAAATAATGCCCAGGAGACATATTTGTTTGTCTTGAATCTCTGATTTTGTCATTTAGATGTAATTTATTTACTTACTTTACGTTCCATAGAGGTTGAGGCCGAGTAATTGGCAAAATTAAACAAAATGAACTGGACTGCTGTGACAGAGCTCCCTTAATCTCTGGCTTTAGCGCCTAAAAACCAGGCATCTTTTCAAATTTATTGCCTCGAGTTTGATCGCGGATCCTTACAAAATTTAAGCATTAGTAACTTAAAAGAGTGCATAAGAAAAGGCATTTCGCTATCTCTTACTTACAAAGGCTGTGGTCGCTTTTATAACTACGTACTGGACGTAGTTACACGAGAATGGTCACGGTATTGATAAACAAGACTAAAAGAGTTGTGGGTATCTTGATCTTGATTAAATACACTCGCGCGCCCACTTTACATTAGATCTCTACGGAGACCATTTTGCTAGAGAAGTTTAAGTTCCGTTTTGAGACTTGAACGTCCAGTATAAGACAGACGCTCAACGTCTGATGACTTTACAATGACTTAAACGTTATCTTTTAAGTGTGTCATTCAGGTGCATCGCTGATGAAATTCAGTTCTATGATGATATCTGATATCCCCTGCTGTATAATAAGCCTTGCTTCTTTCAGCTGATGAGATTGCTTGATACCTCTCCTTCATGACTCTACAAGAGCATTTTTTGTATGGATAAAGGCACTACAAGTACTAGAAGTGACTTCAGCACAGGATTGAAGTAAAACAGCAAGTTGCTGTTTTAAATCGCACTCTATTGCAAATCGCACTTTATTGCAAAATTCAAAATCTGAATTTCAAACCAACAAAATCCAGATTTCCTAATGGAAAGTACACTTAATAATTTTCAGTTATTTAAAAAGTACATGTATGTCATGCTATAGTTAAAAAATCACACCCCTAGCCGTATGCCTCAAGAACTGCTCACTCAAACACTTGGGTGGCCCCATGTGAGGGAATCCAAGACAGTCTTGGAATCAACGCTGTGGATTCTGGATTTTAGGTACTGAAGTCCGATTCTTTGTCAGTAGAACTCCGATTCTGGATTCTTATCATTATTGGGATCTCGGATTCCTTTAGCTGTTTCCCGGATCCTAACGCCTAAGATTCCGGATTCCAGATGCAAAAGTTTCCCGGATTCCGGATTCAGATTTTGGAATCCAGATTCCAGAATCCAGATTTTTTGGTTTGGCTTAATGTACTATGTTAGCAGTACGAAGACCTCCTGACTGTCGCTCAAACGTCGTTTTCCATGGAGCTTCACGGTGTACTGGCGAAGAAAAAGAGTGTGACGGTGACCAAGGCATTGGCAGACGTTCACAGACGTTGGTCACAATCTTTTCTCATTACTGGCTTTGTTTACGTACCATAGTGGTCAGAGTTTTTCTTTTTAGCGCTAGAAGGTTGTAACCGAAAGAAATTTCAACGATCAACTTTCCACGAACGACTGAAATTTCTCCTTTTTGGTTGACAGAGAGTAGGTTGGGCGAATTTTATAGCGCAAAGTAAAGTAAAAGAAAAAAAAATAGAATCATGAATTTGTCTTTTACAAATAATCTATAGTATCATTTCATCAGTTTGATTGTTATTTATTTGCGCCTTTTTGTTTACAATGAAAAATCATTTTCGCTAGATGAGCAGCTGTGCATGTACCTTACACATAACTTCTTTTCCGACGTATATTTAGTCACCTAAATCTACCACGAAAATTGCCGATGCACACTCGTTCCATATTGTTGCAAAAAAGGTAAGACGCGTTGTTTGCTTATCCTACAAACTATATTAAAAACAATAAAACAAATAACATGGATCTGATTTCTTCCGACATCTTTAAGATGACATGGTGCCGGCAGTCAGCATTCTGAAGTCTTTACTTCACAGCCATTTAAACACTTTTTCAAGCACAAGTCAACACATCACACTGTTAACGCGTCCGTCTTGAGAAGGCTTACTCAGGCAAGTGAGCAATTAAGGCTGCCTAATGACTGGTTTGGCTCAATGTACTATGTCAACAGTACAAAAGCCTCCTGACTGTCGCTCAGCCATAGTATCCAATAGAATTACACGGTGGTGGACTGGGAAGGAAAAAGAACCTGAAGGTGATCGAGGTGTCGGCAGGCGTTGAAAGTGTCTCTCTGATTCACAAGAAATCGTTTCCGGACCCTTTTGGTTGATGGGAGAATTGCCTGACACACACAAACAAACGGGTTGACTATAGCCTCGTTCAATTCCATGTTGAACGATGTCAGCGCCCAGTAGTTCTTCCTGTGGGGATACGCGCATTCCAACCAGCTTATCGACCAATAGTAGTTCAAGAAAAGTAACAATTGCAGTCCATACGGAAACAGCTACAATCGCAAGTGCCTGTACTCCCAAAAAACTCCAAGGACCACCCTTAAAGATCCCGACTCGAAACGCCTGGAACTCCTTAGAAAGATTGTCATCGACAATATCTTTCTCAGCAAACAGGCCAACAGCCAAGAGCCCCCAGACTGAAGCAAAGAGGTGGATTGGAACACAGCCAACAGGGTCATCGATTCGGAGTCGATCAAGAAGAGACCATCCAGGACATGCTATTAGAGCACCCACTGCACCAATGAGGATTCCTTCCCAAGGACGAGCCACAGTGCATATTGCTTCAAATTGAATCAGCAAAAAGTTGATCAATTTTAGACCATCAAATCAGATTCATTGCTTTATTAGTATCTTCAATTAATGTAAAGACCTTTGATATTCGTCCTTAGTTTCAAGATGGCGACCACTTATCGTTAAAACAGGCCATGATTATACAATTTACTAGCTCCCTTTGGCTTTGATGGTCATTGGCAATGACTTAATTGCAGGCGAGTATCAAAATGGTGTCATCCGCTCTCGTGCTCAAAGTGGGAGTGGGAGCGGATTACTTTATCTTTAAAAATTTGGTATCTCATGAAGCCAAAAACGATTGATTGTCGTGTGATTTTCCCTCTGAACAAGAACTCTTGCACTGCTCGTGCAAGAGAAGCCCCCCAGGTTTCCAGTTTTTTGCAGTCTTCGTGTTCTTGAAGGAAAATGGTATAGCAACGTCGGGAAAACTGCAAAGTAGTAGCAAATTGAAGACAACAAAAGGCCCAGGCAAAACTATACTTATTACTCATAAAAAGCATAATGACTAAAGCATGTTTAACAGGACGTTTGTTGAGATGAAAGCTATGGAAAGTCTTCAGAGCAAACTGGTTTACAAATAAACGTACGTAGAATAAAGTGTATTTCCCTTTTTGACAAAGTAAGGTACTTGTTTGAGTGTAGCTCTTATCACAAGCGTGATTCTTTATTTTGGGTAAATAGAGGGGGAGTAGTGGGAAGGGATGTTAATAGACGGCAAGGAGTAGTAGTAGGGAGGGAGGGAGCAGTGGGTGGGGGTTAAGTAGTGGGAGGGTAGGGAGTAATAGCTAGTATGATTAGCAATCTTTGGATGAACTACGAGCCATTTGAAAAATTTTCAGAGTGCGTGAGTTTTAAAACCCAGTACAAGCGCCTCAGGTTATACACAGTCATTAACCCAACCAATTTCCTTTTAAGAGGTTGTCGATAATGTATATCTCTAGTCATTACACAATTTAAGAAAATCATCTTTATCAGTAGACAGTAAAAAAGGACTTACTCAGTTAATTTCTAAAGTATATCAGTTCTTATTTACTCACTAACCGGTGATGGACACGAGACCTGATATGATTCCAGTGACGAAGCAAGGTATGTCCAATTTGTTTTTGTAGACAACGTAACTAAAGAGTACAAACAATTGAAACTAGCCTTACAACCAATCATGCAAGAAAACAGGCAACTGCGAGTATCCTCAATCAAATAAATGAGTGGATAAAACTTAATAAAACATCGTATAAGAATAAAAGTTTTGAAAACGTAGGTATCTCGAACAAATATTTATTCAGTTTTATGGAACATATTTGTTAAAAATCCCTAGGGTTTTTAACAAAACCCATAAAAAAATCCCTGGACCAAAAGTTGACCAAAAAAAAATTTACCATGTTGAATTTCCGAACCTTAAAAATCTCCATATAGTATTAAATGATATAACACGAAAATAGAAATTAGCCTACGTAGCAGGCGTCGAAAGAGTTTGGGGATTGGGAGGAAGGGAAAAAGGGAGGCGGATTGGGGAGAGAAAAATTCCGGATTCGAAAATTTCAGATATAAAAGATAATCCTTCGATCATCCCCGTCACTTGAAATCCACAAACCGCCTTCCGCCCCCCTCCCCCCCTTCCCCTTACTCCCCCACTGGGCCTAGACTACGAATAGTCCCTCACTTTCTTCAGGGATAGTTAAGCGAGAAAAAACGCGAGAGCACTTAAAATACGTGCCTTGCTTCCCCTCGCGTGCGCCGATTTTCACGTGCACTGTGACTGGACAGTTTTTCATTGACACTGAATTACTTTGGACCAATTTGAAGCAAAAGGTAATTTAATGATGACACTTTATGATAGGGTCTAGCTATCGAAAATATATAAAATGTCAGCAAGTCCACAGCAACAAACCAATGAGTGGTGCCAGACCTGCCAGTTGTAGACCTGGATCAGTACAATTAACCTTGTAGAAAAATATGAAACGGCAAACTGATCCTTACGGCAAGGCGATGAAGAAGTAAACAAAAGAATAAAACAAAAAATATATTTAAACAAACTGCCCAATATTTCGGTTTGAAAACAAACCTCCTTCAGGGGCTAAAAGAAAAATAAAAATAAAACTTTTTCTAGCTATCGATCCTGGACATATCTGTGAGCTTTGGGAGGAACTTCCCACGTACCTGTAGGCGGTTCCAACAATTCCACCTCCAATAGCTCCGTTTATCGTCAAGACCGCTGACCTAGTGCAAACAAGTTTTTACGTAAATTGAATTATTTGATATTGCTCTTTCCCCTTCCCTATTCAGTACTTGCTCATCACTAAGAGGAAGGTTACCATCAGAAACAAAACTGGTATAAAAAGGAAATAAAGAACGAAAATTCAAATATATATATATTATTAAAAGGATGAAGTAACTAGCTTAACTGGAATAAAATACTACAAAACTCTCTCACTAATCAAGAACTGAAGATATACCAAGAGTGTTCTTTTACATCATTGTATTCTTTTCTTTTTTCTGGTAAAAATGTGTAAAGTTTGGGTTAGCTGACCGCAAGAATGAAAAAGAGGCAAACTCGGTGTGGGTAATGTTTTGGTATAACTGAACCTGCACGGCTGCGATCGGCTAGAAATTTGCGAGCTAAGCATCAATTTCAAGTATGAGAACACTCAAAAGGCCAAAGCAGGAAAACAGCCATGTTGACGAAATCCTGCATGACTGGCCTTGAGCCACTAATAAAGAAACAAACACTAACTAGAAAAAAATAAGGCAGATTTAATTAACCGTTAAGATTGAAATAGTTCAAAATACTTCACAATACGTGTTAGTGCGTATTCTGCAAAATAAAACCACATAAATTATCTCCAGGAAAATGTATATGTAACACACAAAACGTGATAAGTTATACTTTAAGAGACTTGATTTATACGATCCGCGTATTTCGGTTGCTAGAAGAGCAGACGTTTTAACAAGTTCAGGAGAGATCTCGCTGTAGATAGGTAACAGCTGAAGGACTCTAAAACCTCTTGCAAGTGTGATGACCAATAGGTGGAAGTATGATTAAAAAAAGGGCTCTTTATACCGTAAAAAAAAAGGTGTGAAGAAGCGGGGAATCAGGGGAAGGGTGAAAATGCCTAGCAAAACATTATGTACCTTAAAATTCGGAAAGTTTTGTGCCGTACTAGAAGAATGAGAAAAGTCTTGAAAATACCTTGAAGCAAGCTTCCATCTCATGCCAGTTATCCCAAATGTACTTCCGCAGTTGAAGCCCAACCATCCCCACCACAGCATGAAAGTCCCTAAGAGCACATTTGTCGGTGAAGCCATTTGTTTTGGAGGAGAAGTCTTGTCGAATCGCCCGCTTCGTGGCTTTAGCATCATCGTCGCCACTAAACCGCTTACTCCGCCAACCAAATGCACAGCACTGCACCCAGCAATGTCCACTGCGCCCATTGTATGGAGAAAACCGTTTTCATCCCAAATCCAATGTGCTGGGAAGCTGTATGTCAGAGTGTTCAGGAATGAGTACAAGATGTAGGCTTTGAGCTTGATTCTTTCCGCCATTGCACCAGAAACAATGGTGGTCGCTGTAGTGGCGAATGAAAGCTGGAAAAAATACTTGGAATACACCTGACCCATTCTGCTTCCCTCTGCGTCTGTTAAGAAATAACCCAATCCACAAAATGGATTCCCTCGCTCTACGATGCCGAAACTGAACGCAAATCCAAAAAGCCAATACGAGAATCCACCAAAAATAACGTCCACAGCGTTCTTTACCATGATGTTCGCCTCATTTTTCGTGGAAGCCATCCCGGATTCTAGGAGACCGAATCCTGACTGCATTGTAAAAATGGTAAATGCATTTGTCAAGATCCAGGTTGCATCATCATGGTCAACAGTAGTGTTGTTACCAGTTTCTAGTCCGGTACTGTACATTTATAATCTCTATCCGAAGTAGCTTTATGAACGCTTTGCTTATCCTTCTAACTTTCTGTCGATTATTCCAATTTGTAGATCTTCCGTTTACGTTTGATAAAAAATAGAGATAGCACCTGTTTTTATGAAAGGCTATTTATGGAAAACAGATCCCAATTCATAAGGCTAGGACCGTCACGTACTCAATAACTACTTTTACCAATATTGGTTGTCTTTACGCTAGGCTGTTAAGTAAGACTAACTGCTAAGTTTTCCTTAACCAAAAATGCTTGTGTGAAGGCCTAAGTAAAATCTCAAGTAACTTTACTTTGCATCTCATTAAAGACGGGAAAGTTTCAAGTGACTTGAAAACCATCCTTAAAACCGACTGAACGGTTTCTTGAGCTTTGAGAAAGGCGAAGCATGTCAATCAGTCTTAATTATGTTGCGTGGGAAAATAGGCTTAAGTAAACCTGAAGTAAAAAAATAAGTTGTGTGTGAAGCTTTCTTTTACTTTAAGAATTTAAAATTTACTTGTCTTGAAATACCTCTTAGCTTATTTAGGCTCGAGTGTAAAGACCACCATTCTTTCATTATCTCTTTAGCCTGCCCATGACGCCTATCAATAGTTCTTCCTCATGTTCAGTTACCATGGCAACCTGTATCGCACATGCTAGTTATCTACTGTAAAAACTACTTAAGACTCATTAGCATATTAAACTGAGGAGGTTGTCATTTTTGCAGCTTGAACCAATGGGTTATATGTTTAAAAAAGTTTAATCGTTGTCAATGCCAGCATTTAATTTCTAAGGTACTCTAGTGATCACGAAATAACAAACTGGAAAAAAACTGGACGCACGTAGGCTTCCAGTAGCCACACAAACCTTGTGAACCGCCAGACAAACGAGAAAATGTGCTTTATTTTACTTAAGTTTTCTTACGTTGAAGAAAGCGGGATCCATCTGGGAGCGACATTTGTTTTAAACATTTAATCAAACGTGGAGCTCACATAAAAGTAAGCCGAAACCTGACACACAGTTACCACTGAACAAAGAATTACCGTTACGCAACATAACGATTTTCACAGCTTGAGACACCGAACAAAAACACTACACATGACTCAGTTATTTCCAAACATTTCGTTCTGAACTTTTATTGAAACATTTACGTTTAAATCCTGATATTTTCAGCATTTTGGAGTAAAGTGTAAACCACATGGCCACACAAACAGAGAGTGGTCTACCTGTTTGGCTAACTAAATAATAATACGGGTCCGACTCATCATCCGGAATTTTTCATCCAAAGCCGTCATCACACAGCTGCCTGATTGCTAAATCGTGGCTGCCATAGCAACGTAATGACTCCATTTCTTTATTTCACGACGGCTTTTGTGCCGATGACGTTCGATCAGGCCTTCTTCTTTCTTTTCCTTTTACTGCTTTCGGGGAAGCGCGAAGCCTGATCACAGGTTATCGCGTGGGTTGGTATTCATTTTGGAAAACAACAGATCGATGCGGCGCAATTTGCGTATGGACAACGGAAGGAAGGAAGGAAGGCTGATAATACAGTACCTACAGTCGGGAATATATATATTTTTTTGTTATGATATTTCGAAAGGCACGGCCTTTCGTCTGCAGGGTCTTACATACAAATGACGAGGTCAGCTAAATGAAGGATAGCGTTCACGATACTATAACAACGTGTCAAAATAAGAACTGAAGGAAATGGTGAACGTTGAAAGTATATGAACACGAAAACCGTTGAAGTCGTTATTCAAAATAAATTTGAAAGGTAAAAATAGTATAAATAAACACAAATGGAAGGAAGGCCAGTTACATTTCGTCTTTCTTATTCTAATACCCAAGGATTCATGAGTTTTTTCTCTCTCGATGAGGTATGCTCTTCTAGCTTTTCACATACTATTGGATTTAATGATTTCAAGTGGAATAAGTATAGTGTCGTTAGCGGATTGATCATTTATTTAGTAAGAAAATATTCTGAGACTATGGTGGGTTTGGAGATTTTAGTTGGGTTGAAGTGGCAGATCCAGACCTTCAGATAAGAGGGGGGCCCGATCATTTAAACCCTGAGATAAGAGGGTGGGACAGTCTCTAAAAAAAATTTTTTTCGGCCCTTCGGGCCTCAGTTTGGGCTAAAAATAAGGGGCTGCCCGGGCTCCCGGCCCCTCCCCTGGATCTGCCACTGGGTTGTCAGCTGGTCTGCGTTGTTCGTTGAAACGGTCTTTAAGTCGTCGTTTAGTTTCTCCAATGTATTAAGCAGCGGTTGCACTGCCGTACCATACGTAAGTTGGTCTCAACTTGGAATGCAAGGGCTTCGATATAAGTGACAATTAAACAACTATCTAACTGATGGAACTAAATTCTCAATAGTGCGGTTAACAATCTTTGAATTATCTCCTAAATTTCTTTGACACCCTTTAAGACTGTTCACGGCACTTTTATCTTGAACTCGACGATCGCCTTCCCTTTAAACCTGAAGAATTAAACATTCAAACACACCTAATAATAATAATAATTATTATAATGATGATAATAATAATAATAATAATAATAACTTTATTTCTATAGCGCTCTTATCCTATGTTCAAGGCGCTTTACAGTCATGTAAACAACATTTTTGAAAAATATTTACAAATTTACAACCATATCCTAATATATTTACAATGGGTAAAAAACGAAAAAATTAAAACTAAAGCAACTATTAAACCATTTCATTCATAATGATAAAAAAAGGGAAAAATTAAAACTAACGCAATATATGCAAATCTATAAAAACAATGATCCGTTATTACTGAATTTAGTAAACCTAAATAATAGCACCTAAATAGTAAGAGAAAGACTTTGCAATGACTTAAACGCTATCTTTTAAGTGCTTCGTTCAGGTGCATTGCTGATGAAATTCAGTTCTATACTTGGCTAAGTTACAGCCTTTTGGTGAGTAACACCAACACAAAGTCCAAACAAGGCCTCTTAATCTCGGGCTGTGGTGCGTAAAAAAGAGGCAATTTTTCAAATTTATCGCCTCGACTTGATCGCGGATCCTTACATAATTGAAGCATATTTAGTAACTTACAAGAGCACATATGAAAAGGCATTTCGCTATCTCTACTGAATTAGTAATTAGTTATAAAAGCGACCACTGTTTGTGTAAGTACACAGGCAGTGGTCGCTTTTATAACTAATTACTGGAAGTAGTTGCACGAGCATGGTCACGGTATTGTTAAACAATTAAAAGATTTAAAGTTCTTAGATGATATCTGATATCCCCTGCTGTATAATCAGCCTTGCTTCTTTCAGCTGATGAAATTGTTTGATACCTCCTTCATAACTCTACAAGAGCATTTTGTGTATGGATAAAGGCACTACAAGTACCGGTAGTGACTTCAGCACAGAATTGAAGTAAAACAGCAATATGCTCTTAACCTAGACCCTGTGAAAGCGATTTTAACCTCCAGCATGACGGCCAATAGAGAGATTTAGAGTTACTTTTACGCCAAACGGCAAACGTGAATTTGTATAACGTGACCAAGTTTTCCCCTTAATTGCCCTTTACTGCACGTTATAGCCAAATTCGTTGTATCGCGTTGTCTGTTTGCAAACTACGAAGGGGTTTTTCTGTTCGCTCAATCATTCGAGTGGGCGTGGAGTTAATGCAAATCACACGGCAACGCACTCGCCCAGCTTGGCCCGCAAAAACAAAATTGACAATGACCCTAAACTGCTCAAGAATAGCGAAGGAAATTGCGATGATGAGAGGAATTTTTGCTGAGGGCAGGAGGCAGACATTGCTTTATTCTTGCAAGAGACAAGAATAAGAAAGATCATAAAAAGCTTCGAAAACTAGTCGATCATTGCCTGAAACAGAGCGAAACAGGGCGATCACAAACAGCGAACCTTCAAACGCAGAAAGAAACAAAGTGGATCGAAATGCACCAATCACAAATAACATCTGTTTCCTAAGAGGTCCGCTAAGATGATTGACGGAACAGAAAGACCCAAAATTCCTTCGAAGTTTGCAAAGCCCGCTGCGCCATACAACGAATCTGGTTATAATTACTTCTACAAAGAAATAAGTAGTTTCACGCCAGTTTTATCCATAAGGATTGTTCTGGACAGTTTTTATCTGTTTATTTTCTATTTTGAGAAATTCTTATCTTGAATCTGACGTTTGCTGTTTGCCTAAAAGGTAACTCTAAACATGTTAGGCTTTTGTAGATTGTGCTAGCATAATTTTTAGCATTATTTGAGAAAACTAGCATAATTCTTCCCATTTTTTTATAACGTAGCACTGCTAGCATAATTCCGCATATTTTGACAATTATCGGAACATTTTTGGGCTTTGACAGGTACGTTGATTCCCAAATCCCAATTATACGCTGACGTTGTTCGATGTTTTAGCGGTATTTGCAGTTTACTGATCCCAGAAATGGGGGCCTAGGACTAGGGTGTACGGGAACAGGGATGTCCCATCCCATGGCAAACCATGTCGGTCCCAATACCTCTCATAGGCAAGGCTACAAAAATGGCGTCAGCTATACCAGCCGATTCGAACTAAAACTTACAGCTCCCTCAGAGAAATGACGGGCCAGGACCAGCCACAATTGCGAGAGACCGTTATATAGTATAGCTAACAAAAATAAACGGCTTCTGATTAAAAAAAATGTATTTTTGGACTTATTCGCCATGGTTTTTGAAGAGCACAAAAATAGCATAACTTGGAAAAACGAGCATAATTTTAGCATAATTTGGCTAAAAAAAAGAGCAGTACTACTGGCATATTATGCTACTTTTACTAGCACAATCTATATACTTCTCCATCTCTCTCCTCTATTAAAACAGGGGCACCCAACGACAATTTTCGGAAGAATATCTGTTCGGAAGACGATTTGAGATCTAGAATTTTAGAAACATTTGTTGTAAAATTTCTTACTTGCCTGCCTCTCCTAGGATTTTCGAACATGTAAAAAATAGTAAAATTGCCTATTTTTAACGGATTTTTACTCTAAAAAGGTCACCTAGAATTTTCGGGAGCCTTTTTTCTGGCTGAAATTTTCGAAAAAGTAAGTTTTGATCCCTATTATTTTCGGATCACTAGACTTTCAGCTAGGAAATCGGAACAGATGAAAAATTTTTAGGGGATAAAAATGTGCCTATATCTACCTTTTAAATACTAAAATACGTTTAACAATGCTATGTTTAAGTGGTTTTGAACTATATTCTTGTTGCGTGCCCCTGTTAAAATCAGTCTCCAACGGCTAAAAAACTTTTCGAGCTGCAGGGTCGCAGGGATATCTATTTTTGGCTAACACCCGCTGACCAAAATGCCTGAGTGTTCTAAAATTCGTGTTGAGATTCGGCAGTTGAGTGATTTGTTGGTCAGTCAGCTTAAAATTCAGCTGTCTAACTCATGGATCGCCTTCTTCAACCAGTAGTGGGAGACAATGGGCAAGAAAAATTTTGTGTGGAGATGATGAAACGGCTCAATATTCAGCGAAGGAATGAACATCTTTGCGATGTGATTCTAGAAGTTGGTTCCGGCGACCATCAAGCTCGCTTGAAAGCCCATAAAATCGTGTTATGTGCAGTGAGTCCGTTCTTTTACAATGCGCTGAACATTGAAATGACGGAAAAGAAAGAAGGAGTGATCAAACTAGAACAAACGAGCAAGGCTGTAATGGGAGAAGTGTTGGAATATCTCTACACGGGACATGTTGACATCAATGAACATAATGTCTTTGATTTGTTGCAATTAGCAGATTTTCTTATTGTCCCAAGTTTGAAGGTGGCATCAGTAGAGTTCATCTCTGAAACGCTGTCTTCCTCGAACTGTTTACTGGCTTATTATTCCGCCAGCAGGTACCAGTGTCCGGACTTGCAAAGACAAGCAAAAGATTTTATCTTCGAAAATTTCATGAGTGTCACAGAATCGGCTGATTTTCAGAACTTAAAGGGCGAAGAGGTTGCAGAGTGGATTTCAAGTGATGAAATCCAAATAAACAGCGAAGAAGACGTCTTTCACGTGATCGTAAAGTGGATGGAAGGACGCGATCATAAAGAACGCGAAGTATTTTTTGAATTATTTCGTCACGTTAGAGTGGTGTACATGTCACGCAACTTTGTGTTCAAGGTGGTTCTTAGTCATCCTTTGGTAAAAGACAGTGCAATATGCACAGAATTTGTATTAAATGCACTGAAAGAGGTTTCAAGTGGCAGTGAAGATTGTTATTTTGCCAAGCCACCAAGGAAATGCCTTAACAATTGTGAAGATGGGCTTGTTACTTGTAAAGGAAATAAGACATATTGCTACATTCCTTCAATTAACAGATGGTACAAGATGGCGGACATGGTACCAGGAGAAAATATGATTGGCAACAGAATGGTTGCATGTCATGGAAAAGTGTACCTGATGAGAAAAAAAGATCGTATCAAATGTGCACTGGAACGTTACGATCCATCAGTAAACTCTTGGGCACCTGTCATCTCACTCCCATCAGTGATGCAGAATTCAACACATCTATTTGGGGGTGTAGTTAACTTCCAAGGTTGTCTCTATTTTATTGGTGGAGGGAGTGATCGTGTACATAAGTATAATCCTGATACAAAGCTGTGGCAGGAGGTAGCACCAATGAGTGTTGCTAGGTGGGGTGTGTGCGCTGTTGCCGATGAAAGTTCTTTGTATGCAGTAGGAGGCATGTCTGGTGATGGAGTGCTGGACTTAGTGGAAAAATATGACCCTGAAAGAAACTCTTGGAATAGAGTTGCTTCAACTGCTGAGAGAAAGATGTTTTCTTGTGGCGCTATTGTGAAAGAGAAAGTGTTTTTGTTTGGAGGATTCTTTGGCAACAATGGAAATGAAACTCAGTTCTCAAGTTGTATTGAAATGTATGATCCAACATCAAATGTGTGGTCTATTCTACAAAATACAGATGTACTAGGTTTTACAAGTGCTGTAAGTTTCAAAGAAGGTATTTATCTGGTACGTCATGAGAGATATAATATTTCCTTGTATAAATATGATTTTGATAAGAAGGAACTACTATCATGTGCTGAATATCATAGTTCATGTGATACTGATTCCAATCAGTGGCTAACCTTAACTTCCCTGCGAATCCCAAAAGACTCCTTACAATCATTTGTACAACTCAAAAAAGTATAATTATTTTTATCTTGCCTATTCAAGAACATAACATATTGTTGATGTACTTTATGATTATTTGGAAAGGTGCATGGAATGACTTCACTCCTCAGCCATTTAAACAATAATGAACTAGCACTGTGTGCTCAGTAACAGTTTTTAAGGAGACATCAGAGCTCAGACATTTATCCTATAATTACAACATTTTGTGCAAAGTGAAACTACCACACAACACATAAACTTTGGCCTGAGACCAATTTAAACCCAAAATATGGGAATTAGGAATCTGGGAAATTTTTGCTTCTGGAATCCGTAATCCAGGAAATTTTGCTTGTGGATTCCGGAATCCTGGGCTTTGGAATTATGAATACACCTCAAGGAATGCGAAATCCCTTGAAAGATTGGAATCCGGAATCTAAGTTCCACTGACAAAGAATCCAGAACCGTCGCCAAGGAATCCAGAATCCAAGACTGTCTTGGAGTCCATTATATGGGGCAACAAAATACTTAGTTCCTTTCCTCTTCCTGTCTGCACCTTGTTTGTCTTCAAAAGCCCGAGCCATTGGTTGATCATAATTATCAAACAACGAAATTCATTGGCTTATTAGAAGAGATTTCGTCTTTTTTATACTACCTGGATACATGCATGAGTTGCAATAAAATAATTGACTAAAGTTACATTACATTAGTAGTGTGTGTTCCAAAGAGAAAACAACAATCAAACATGAAACAGTAGATGTTCATAAACAAAACACATTGTAACATCTTTAGTGCAGTAAATTAAAGATAAGTGGCTTGCATCTGGTATTCTGATTCTCTCAAACAGACTGTCTATAAAAACTCCTTCACCCCTGCCTGTTGAAGTGTCTCTTTTTGCCTCTGTGCATTCAGTTTAATTGAGTACTTGACTTGGCAGACTTCCCACCCCATTGGAATTTACTTTTTCGAGGTTGTGGTTCAAATTGTTTTACAAATGAAAAGTGGAATAAGCAGGGAGCTGGGAAAGATCAGGGAGAACAGAAATTGCAATTTGTAGGGTAGGCATAGCGTTGAAACAACTAGATGGTGCGTTGAAATCCTTTTTTGGATTTCGCACTTGAATGCAAAATCCAAAATCTGGACTTCAAACCAACAAAATCCAGATTTCCTAATGGAATGCACAGTAATAATTTGAAGTTAGAGACTGATCATTAAAAAAAGGGGGATCAGTCATAACTGAGAACCCAAACTGAAAAATGAAAACTTTAGGAGGATTCAGAGTGGACCACTCAAATTTGCTTGGAAAATGAAGATGTTAGAGGGGGGGAGGGGGGGGGGGGGCGCTGATCGCGAAAGTCATCAAATGTTATTACGGGCGATCACTTCAGTGAAGTAACATTCAAAGTGGGGATTGGCTAAATTTCACGTTGTTTAACCCCAAATCCTCAGCTCCCGCCCCCACCCTCCCCCCCTCCCAGGCGATAAATAATGACCGGTCCCTTATTTACACACAACTTGTATGTCATGCTCTGGCTAAAAAATCACGAAAGGGAATCCATTACAGTCTTGGATCCTGGATTCAACGCTGTGGATTCCGGATTCAAGGCACTGGACTGGGATTCTGGATTCTAATCATTATTGGGATCTCGGATTCCTTGAGCTGTTTCCCGGATCCCAATGCCTAAGATTCTGGAGTCCAAATGCAAAAGTTTCCCGGATTCCGGATTCGGATTTGTGGAATCCAGATTCCAGAATCCAGATTTTTCGGTTTGGCTCAATGTACTATGTTACCAGTACGAAGACCTCCTGACTGCCGCTCAAACGTCGTCTTCCATGGAGCTTCACGGTGTACTGGCGAAGAAAAAGAGTGTGACGGTGACCAAGGCATTGGCAGACGTTCAAAGAGTCTCCCTGATCCGCAAGATATCGTTTCCGGACCATTGCTGTTGTCGGCAGTATTGGCTGGTCCACAGGAACACACGGATTGACTACAGCTTCGTTCAATTCCATGTTGAACGTTGTCAGCGCCCAGAAGTTCTTCCCTTGGGGATACGCGCATTCCAACCAGCTTATCGACCAATAGCAGCTCCAGAAAACTAACAATCGCGGTCCACACGGAAACAGCTACAATCGCAAGTGCCTGTACTCCCAAAAATCTCCAAGGACCACCCTTAAAGATTCCAAAATCCTCAGAAACTGAGTTTTCGAAAGTGTCTTTCTCAGCAAACAGGGCAACAGCCAAGAGCCCCCAGACTGAAGCAAAGAGGTGGATGGGAACACAACCAACAGGGTCATCGATTCGGAGTCGATCAAGAAGAGCACATCCGGGACATGCAAATAGAGCACCCACTGCACCAATAACTATTCCCTCCCAGGGACGAGCGAGAGTGCAGATAGCTGAAAATTGGGATTAGATTAGACACATTAGATACAAATTTAGGACCATTAAGCTTGCTCCCTGTCAAATCAGAATCACTGCCTTTTACCCCATCAGTCAATGTAATGAGCCTCCTTGATAATTGCCGTTTTCGAGACAAAGACCTCTCACCTTGCCCACTGATTATTATTTGAAAACAAGTTGCTCAGAATTGCTGTTTTTTTTTTCCAAACTGGGCTTTTCCTATTCTATAGTCACCGGCCCGCCTTTTTCCAGCACTTGCATCAACATTGATCATAGGTACGCCAATCACGCCATTCGTGAAAAAAACTAACGTTTGCATGTGAAAAAAAGCTGCCTTTTGATTTAAAAAAATCATTTGAAAGAAACACATGTAATCGAAGTTTTATCATGACTTGAGGTGTTTGTGCTTTTTCTCAATTATCGACTCTCATTTAACTTCCATTTATTTCTGTTTTTTTTTTTTCAGGTACATTTACGAGATCAGTTTGGGTTTTTGGGAAACTGACCACCTACCCCTCCCCTAAGCCAACATTAACACTTACTTCTCACTTAGGGCAAAATGTTGGATTAGGCGAGGGGTAGGTGGTCAGTTTCCCAAAAACCTAAATTGCTCCCATTTACGCAGGTACGTACAGGAGAAGAGACCGCTACGCCCCTGGGCTCTTTAGCCCGAGGGAGGGGAGAGGGGGCACTCAAAGTAAATTTGCGTAGGGTTGTGCCTTAGGAGCCTTCCACACCTTTCCTTGTTTAAGACAAAGATCGTTCATTTCGCTACCCTGATTCATTTCGTTTCGCACACAGAATTCTTAAGACAGCATCAAAGAATTAGATTTTTTGAGGAAAAAAGTTTTTGGTACAAAACATGTAGGCCTCGGCAACCTTTACATACTCTTTTAAAGGCTTTGGGTCTCTCCAAAAAATTATTTGGAAATAGTTGATGTACTATTTATTGTATAAGACTCCAAATAAATAAAACATGTATGGGTGTATGCATGTATGTATGTATGGACCCACCCCCCCCCCCCCCCCCTTGGGTTTTTGATATGTTGCAATATTTCGAAACGATTTTGCCTTCAGTGGAAAGCCTTTGATCTTCCCTACAAGATGAGGTATATTTTATCGGTGGTGACGCCGCTGAAGGTCTGTGACGTCACCAAACATGGTCACCATCTTGGCCGCCCTCTTGGATTTTATCAAGAATTAGAAATAAGGTAAAAACAGTGACAAATTAATACTTTTTTGGGCTTAACATGTAAAATAACACATAAATAATTACTTTGCATCATTTCATCCACAAGTTTTACTTTTATTGTTGAAAAAAGTTGAAAAAACATGCATTTCCACTCAAAAATGGCTCGACCACCTGCTACTTATGACGTCATATCTCATAGTAACTGACCATCAGTAAACTTGTCTCAAAATGTGCGCGAAGAATAAACGAACAGCTACAGAAAACTTCAAGTGACGATGTTTTATCGTCTAGGAAAAAAGTCAGAAAAACCTTATGGAGGGTGGCAACCGCCCCTCTTCCCTTCCCCCTTGTACGTCCGAGGGTTAAGACTCAAGATCCTGAAAACCATATCCTGTTCGGCAGTACATACCCGTTTTAGCCAAATAATGGAGTGCCCTTACTGGAACCCCTAAAACCGTACTCTCAGTCGATCTCCCACTTTGAATCTGCACTGACCTGTGATGGACACGAGACCTGATATGATTCCAGTGACGAAGCATGGTATGTCCAATCTGTTTTTGTAGACAACGTAACTACAGAGTAGGAAAAAAAACGGATTGGCCTTTCATTAACCATGCAGGTAAACAGGCGAGTATCTTAAATCAAAAAAAGGACTGCACTAAATAAATAAAAAGAAAAACAATACTTTGGAAACGTAAACTCTCCAACAATTAATCATTAATTGTTTTTAATGGGACCAAGAGCCATAATGTGAGACATTCGCCTTTTTTCCGAGAAATTTACAGTGAAAGATTATATTTCTAATACTAAACTAGAAAAAGGCGATCATTATTACATCCAAACACGGTAAAACGATCTTTTTTCCATTACAAATTTATTCTAAGAAAACTTTACAAAAAAATGTCCCGAAAAGCGCATCCTATTTTTTGTAATTTCAGTTATTATATATGCCCATCCTGGGCATCCTATAATACTCCTCAAATCGAATTAATTCAATATAGCCGCCGTATCGGTAAAAAGGTCAATACATACAGTTAGATGGTAAGCCGTGTGACTGAACTGACTTAACAACAGGGATGATTCCAATCGCAAGCAAGGTCACTATTACCCCAGTGTCGAGTGAACCAAAACATTGTTTTATAAGTTTCTCAAATCTAAATGAGCTGTTTTTTTATATCTGACAGAATAATTTTGATTTGGTGACCTTTTATGAGGCTTTTATTCACGACAACAGTTAACGCAGGTATCAAGGTTTAGACCCGAGAGGGACAGGGAGGGGTGATACGGGCTTAGGTACGTGTGACAAGCATAAAATATCCCTCCCTGATAGAGAGAACAAAACCGTGTGCAGTGCCAGATCCAGACCTTGAGATAAGAGGTGGCGGTCATCCAGACCCTTAGATAAGGGGAAGACTGGTCTCCCCAATTTTTTTTTTCGGCCCTTCGGCCCTCAGTTTGGTTTAAAAATAAGCGGGGGGGGGGGGGGGGGCGGGCGGTCCACCAGGCCCCTTTCCTGGATCCGCCACTGCTGTGTTAGCTATCACTAAAAATCTCCAAGCGTGTAATTAGCGTTCTATCCTGGACAGGTATATTCTATCGTAAGCTTGAGCAGATGGAAGATAACAGCTCATATACCTGTACACTGTCCCCACAATTCCACCTCCAACAGCTCCGTTTATCGTCACAACCGCCGACCTAGTGGAAACAATTTTTGGCTTGAATTAAATGGGCGGTCATGATTGTCATTTAGTTCCCTTCCCATTCAGTACTTACTCATCACTAAAACACGATCACCATCAGAGAAAAGGCGTTAAGAAAGTAACTGGGGTGGTATTATTTTGAATCAGATCACTGAATTAATGACAATGACGAACAACGAACAAATCAACAAACTATGTTACATACAGGGGTATTTCACCTGATCTGGCGAAGACATTTAGTATAGAAAAAATTCCAAGATTTAGAGCAAAATTTGAGACAAAAAATAAATTTTTCGTACGAATTGCTGGACTTTTATCAAAGACGTGAAGTGTTACGCAACCTTGACACTTCACATCGCTGATGAAGTTCCAGCGATTTGGAATTTAAAAAAAAAAAACAAATCTCGCCCCCAGGACTTCTCTGTTGTCATGGCCATAGCTTGTATAAGTATTTACCAAATCGCTGAATAGCAATTTTCGCGCGTTTTGATAGGTTCGCGTAACTCGGAATATCCTTGGCGCAAAGAACGCGTGTCTCCCTGTCGTGCGCCCGTTATTTCTTGCGGCCACTACTTGCAAGCGCCTGCTACGCAGGTTATGTAGAGAATTAATCTCATGCTGAATTTGCAGCAAAATCATAAAATTCTCTTGACAAAATCCCCGAAATAATTGTAAATTGTAAACAAAGTTCCTACTAAGTGACGTTTTTAGTTTACAAAAAGTATATCCAACTGATTTGGTAAATACTAAAACAACTATCCCCCTCAGGGTCGGTGAACAGCGGTAGTTATATACTTCGAGGTATATATTACCATATTCACCTCCCCTTCAGGGGATAGTTGTATATTATTGATGTAATTTGACTAGATATCACCAAACGTCTTCAAAATTTTGTCAACGCTAGCTAGTAATGAAGAATTAGCCAATGACAAGAGTCAATCAGAAAAGGATAAATATTTGGAATAAATAATAATGCTCGTTTTCTGCAGGCCACCTTGCTGCCACTAATGGACAGAACGAAGAACAGAATTATAACTTTAATATAATATAAGTTGAGTGACTTTATTATAGCCGGCCAACCCATGATAGGGGTTTAGAATGGTAAATTTGAGACTTTGAGAAACGCGAGACGCTGCTGGCTTCAAAATTTGAGCCGACCAAGACACAAAATCACCCGAAAAACGAGACTTCGAGACACATCAAAACGTGTTGTTGGATATGCTCTAATCAGGACATTTCCCGAGCTGAAACAGCCGCTGAATATCTGATCACCTCTTGCCAAAGATGATGACCAGTGAACAGTTTCCCTCAAGATAGCAATTATGCAATCGATAATCATTACGTAAGAGCACTTAGTAAAACCAAAAAAAGACAAAAAAAGGGCGAAATGGAAGTATTTCTTAAAAATTTGCCACAACGCTGGGAATTTGTGTTAATTCTGGCGGTATCTCTTAGGGCTGAGAAAAAGAGAAAGGTGTTTAGATTAGGTACCTTGAGGCTAGCTTCCATCTCATGCCAGTTATCCCCAGTGTACTTCCGCAGTTGAACCCCAACCATCCCCACCACAGCATGAAAGTCCCTAAGAGCACATTTGTCGGTGAAGCCATTTGTTTTGGAGGAACATTCTTGTCGAATCGTCCGCTTCGTGGCTTTAGCATCATCGTCGCAACTAAACCGCTTACTCCGCCAACCAAATGCACAGCACTGCATCCAGCAATGTCCACTGCGCCCATTGTATGGAGAAAACCGTTTTCATCCCAAATCCAATGTGCTGGGAAGCTGTATGTCAGAGTGTTCAGGAATGAGTACAAGATGTAGGCTTTGAGTTTGATTCTCTCCGCCATTGCACCAGAAACAATGGTGGTCGCTGTAGTGGCGAATGAAAGCTGAAAAAAATACTTGGAATATATCTGACCCATGCTGCTTCCCTCTGCGTCTGTCAAGAAATAACCCAGTCCACAAAAAGGATTGCCATTCTGTATGATCCCGAAACTGAACGCATACCCGAACAACCAGTACGAAAATCCACCAAAGACGATGTCAACAGCGTTCTTTACCATAATGTTTGCTTCATTTTTCAAGGAAACAAACCCGGATTCTAAAAGACCGAATCCTGACTGCATTGTAAAAATGGTAAATGCACTTGTCAAGATCCAGGTTGCATCGTCATGGTCATGGAGTTCTGTGTCGCCGTTACTATTTCCCTGCTGGGTGGTTTCATTCATTTTTCCTCACTCCCCGAAAAGTTTGCTCCTCCTTCCAACTTTTTAACGATTCTTTAAAAATATAGTTTTCCTGTTTACTTTTGATACATACATGCATGTGTTTTTATGGAAGGCTATTTAATTGAAAGTAAGATCTAGATCCCAATTAAAGGAGCCACGTCTCGTTATCCCCTTAGGTAGTAATAGGTTTACGTCAACGCATTTCCCTGAATTGGTTTTATTATGTTTCTCTTCGGTTGCTTAATGAAGCCTAATAATTCTTAGCCACGTTCAGTTACCATGGCAACCTGTATCGCACATGCTAGTTATAAAATTATAAAACACTACTCAAGACTCATTAACAAATAAAATTGAGGAAGTTAGTATTTGCAGCTTGCGCAAATGTCTTATTAACTGAAATTAACTTTAAGTATTGTGTAACTTCTGTCATCGCTTGATTAAAAATACTAGAATTTTCTACAGCATTCTAAGTGTTCGCGGAGCACCAAAGTGGACAAACGTGACGCGTGAAAGTTTCCAGAAGTCCCGAGCAACGCAGACGAAAAGCAGGATTCACCTTCACCTCTTTACTAAGAATTTACCCAGGAACCAAATAATCGGCTCCTGTTTAATTTAACCACGATCTTGGATAGGAGCGGTACTTTTTAGTCATAATTCGCACCTTGATACTCAACTTTGACAACAAATATTAAAACTGGTTAAACGACTTGCACTGGGTTTTTAAAGGCTAAAACTTTTTTCGCACCAATTGAATTCCAAAAATGATGGTCCAGTTTGTTATGTAAGGCTATATTGAAGCACTCAAACGGTTTCCTGTTATCTGTTGTTACAGATGCTAAGAACGGTGGATTAAAACTTTAAAAAGGTTGGGCCAACCTTTTCAAGTTTTCCGGCTATGGCTCTGTAAAAATCACCCCAAAAATATTATGATTAGAGCTCCCTGATCAAATTTGTTTGATATCCTCTGAAAATTTAACCCTAAAATTAAAAGAAATAATTAGGGCATCAAAGGGATTTGAAGCCGTCTGTGGCCTCTGCTTTAGCGCTGCCTTCTCTACCAGACGAGTTATGAAGACCCGCACTTTGGGAGCAACCAATTTTTTTTTTAGTTTTCCTTAATCCATGAAAGGAATGAAACACAGAATCAGCAGTTCACATCATCTTCATTCTATGAAGATTCATTTCTTAGCCAGCGCTTTTCTCACTGTAAGGTAAGGTAAGGTAACGCATTTATTTAAAGAGGGTAAACATGTGACAGTTATGAAAAAAACTGATAAACTTGTGGCCCTCTTGGTTTATCCTTCCGCTTCTGCCTCTGGCTCCGACAATCTGGTTTTCACTAGATCATAAGCCGAACGTAAGCGACGGAGTCTTAAGCGGAAGAAATGGAAACGTTCTGATTCTTCTGACTCCGACTCCATCGCGCTTATGACTCCGCTTACGACTCCGATTTTTGATTTTCACCAGGTCATAAGCGCTATACTTCACTACTTAACTTACGACTCCGACTCCATCGCTAGTGAAAACCAGCCTTGAGAAAGTGGTAGTTGGCTTATGCCAAGCTGTATATCTTTATTAGCGATGTTAATTGTCATCTGTAGTAAAAGTAGTTGTAGAAGTAATAGGCCATTTACAGTTGTGGGCTTAGAGTCGTAACTTTCGAGAGAACATGAGGCTGAGGTTGACCTTAACTTGTTTTGATAAAAACTACTTCCTTTTTTAATGGAAATTATGCATAAGAAATACTGAACCTATTTCAGAAAATGTCATTTTTCACACCCGTTTTCAGACCTACATGGCCTCTAAAATCCATACCCGTTTTCAGACCTGGCCTCTAGGAAATTGTCAACATTACTCAGATAAGAACGACCCCCCCCCCCCCCAAAAAAAAAAAAATTTCTGAAAATCTGTTTCGAATTCGCGCGTTTCTCTTTCTTTCTTATTCATTTGGAATTGAAACGATAAATACGTTCATACACTCCCGTAGTTCCCTCGATAACCACACCCGTTTTCAGGACAAAACGAGGCAAAAATCATACCCTTTGGGGGGGGCACATACCTATAGCTATGTGGCTTACGCAAGGGAGTACCCCTGGGGGTTTTCACTAGCCTGAGAAAACAACAAGGACAAGTGGCCAAAAGATGCTAAAATGCAAATGGCTCTCTGTTGTGTTGCTTCAGAAACGATAGACTCTGAATCCAAAGAGCTCCCTATGTTACTCTTAGGGTATGCCAGGCATCAAAGCAGGGGCTTACTACCCTGATAAAAACGTATATAAGATTAAGACTAATATTACATGACCGATGAACAGGCCATTATTTTATAGTTGCACTATAGAAACGAGGCTCGAGTTGACCTTGTTTTGATACAACCCTTCGTGCTTTATTATGTAAATCATGTTATTCTGATGCTAACTAGGATTTGGAGAACCGGGCGGCACACCCCTACCAAAAATTCCCAGGAGTACCCCCCGAGTGAAAACCGCCAGCTACCCAAGCTACGGATGATTAAAGCGAACTTTTTCTCGTGAATATTTTCATCCTAAGATGTTAAAAAATAAAGCCAATTTTTTTTCCTTTTGATGAAGGGCAAAAGGGTGAAAATGTAGGGGAAATACTTTACAATAGCAGCATTTCAGCAAATGTCCTGTAGCGCACTGTGGACACATTCAAAAACGGCGTTTTTAGTTTATGTTTGCCCAACCTGGAGCAAAAAATTACATAGCTGTCTCAGTATAAGGCCGAATGCCATATCGCAGCTTTGGACCACTTTCTTGTATCCGGTTAACTCGAGCGAGTTAAGAGCCGACGCGGCGCAGTGGTGGTGGTGGGGAGAGGGGGGAGTTGAGGGGGCATAGTTATGAATTCTCTCTTGTTATGGACTATGCACCCGGTTAGTAGCCTCCCCGCAGACGTCCTTTGGGATTCGTTTGTCACGCATTCATTTCTTTCAAATGAATGCGTGACAAAGGAGCCCCAAAGGACGTCTGCGGGGAGGCTACCCGGTTAGTGGAGCCGCTGGGAATTGATCTAAAGCCCCGTGCAAACGGACGCAACATTGTTGGCCAACAACTTCCAACATTGATGGGAGTCGTTGCGTCCGTTTGCACTAGCTAAAAGTCTGACCAGTTTAAACTTTGCACAACAAATCCCAACAACACGCGGAAAAAATGCAACAGGGTGTGCGTTGCGTCCGTTTGCACGGAGCTTGAATCTACATATTAAAGCTTTTCTTTGTCCTGGACTATAAAAATAAAAGTGTATGGAACTGATGGCGACTCTAGGATAGGCAGGGATTTGGGGACTTTAGTTTCAGTATAGGGTAGCAAAAAATAGCTGAACTACAATCTTGGACTAAATCAGGATGGAAAATTTATACCCGTCCCCCCCCCCCAACCTCGTCCCCAGGGCTTTTCCCTTAAAAAATGGAAAAGCCCTGGGGACGAGGTTGGTCCCCCCCCCCCCCCCCCTCCCACTCAAATCAAGGATGCAAAAATGGCCCGTTTTGGGTTTTGCGTGGCTTCATCCTTGATTTTTTTGGGGGGGAATGGGGGTTTGTAGCCTGCGGACAGCAGACGCTTTTCCGGTCGTCGCTTCTCTCCCTTTTGGCGGAGGCCAGAGAAGCGACGACCGGAAATGCGTCTGGTGTTCGCAGGCTAGGGGGTTTGCTGTTCCGTTTTAGTTTTTCCAAGATAGGAAGTCGAATTCCAGTGTCCCAACGACTCATCTCACCCCCTCCCCCTAAAAAAACCCCTAAGGTACACCCTCCTGGAATGTTTGTTTTACCATTTTGTTTTTCAGATTTTATTTCCTTCGTCATCGCTTTTCCATAGCATCATGTCAGTTTGCCGGCTATATACATTTTGAATGTGGATGAACAGTGCTAGATCAAGAATTCGAAAATAACGACCTCGTTTCATGTCGTTTGACGGCACATACTACGGTTGACTCCAGGGAGGAGGCTGCTGTGCTAGCAGTTTACGCGTGCTCTATTTTAAGCAAAGCAAATATTGAACAAGAATTGCCCGCGATTTCCGGCGGAAGTTGGAAATTTGTCAAGTAGGTCATTGCCTAACTCCAGGGGGCACGTTTTGAAAAATCATACTTTAAGCGTGTAAGCAACGTTTAAGAAAGAAATCTTTCAGAAATATAACATTGTGACGGAACCGACATTCTTGAGGCAGTTTACGGATGATAGACAACCAAATCCAGTCTGATTTTCACACAAGCGCCTTTCTGTAATTGACGATGAGATCTAGACGTTTCTAACATAGACACGGCACATGAGGTACGTCAATTTCTCGAATTTTACCAGACTGGAATTTTACAATACATTTTACGAACAAGAGAACCTAATCACGGAAAAAAAGTGATTTAACAAACGGCTCGAAACACCAACTTGAGATTATTATGAATCTAGATCAACTTTGAAGGCTACATAATTAACAACTACGTCTATTGTCTAAAATTGTAGATATTGAAGGGGAGATTTTTAAACACGATTTACCAGATCTCATACAGTTACAGAATATTAAGAGAGTACAGTTTCCTTTTTTATTCAATGCAAGCCATTGCATCCAGAACTCAAGATTATAGACCATTAATAGTTACTTCAAGTGTTTCTCACCATAGCTGTATTTAGTATATACACACTCAGTGATCTTGTTGATTTAAGCAATCTGATTGGTTCGCTATCTCGGACTATTCAACAATATTCACCTCCCAGCGAGTGGATAATGTGTGAGCTCGGTGTTTTTCCATTTTTTTAGAGAATGATCCTTTAAAAGTCGACAAAATCCTAGGGCTGACTATTTTAAGGCAAGAAAAGACTTGGAAGGATTCAATACGGCGTTTTTCAATTTACTGTAGTTGAGTTTTGTGCTCGATAGATTGTTTACAACTCCAGTGTATTCGCGTAGAAGCTGTTCCGTGAACTCAGCGTTTTCTAACAAGAAAATTTTGGCTCAAAAATCGAAGTTTATTTATGACAAACAAATTTAAAAGGAAGTGTTTTCAGTAATTCTACGTTTCAAGTAAACAGGAAAAAGAATGAAACAGGAAGACGACGTCTTACCTCGAGCAACCGAGCCGCCATTTTTGTCAGCACTTCATGCGAAGAACGACACAACAAACCCTTTTGGCTATAAACTTGGCGAGTCAACAGAAAACAACAAAGCTCTACTTTTCTTCTCAGGTAAGGAAACAGTTCAAAACTTTTAGTGGTTCCATTTAAGCCATTACGCTGTTGTTTGCGAAATGATAAACTTTCGAATTGCCATGTTTGAAAATTCTGCAAAGATCTATTTTTAAACTTACGCGTGATTTGATCTGTCTATCTAATCCTACTTTTTAATGGTTTCCTCTCTGATTTTGTTGAGATCACTTCGTGTGTATATACTAAAACAATTATTCTTTTCAATCTCGGTTTTTTTTTTTGTTTTTTTTTTTCGGAAGAAAAGTCCCCCCTCTACTTTTGATCGCTTTCTTTACTTCGCTCTGCTCCCCAATATATGAACGCCTGGAACAGGCTTATCGTGAGTCGTCATGGTCTCCAGATTGGGGGACGTCTTTCGTCTTATTTTTTCCTAGTTCAGAAAAATGTAGCCTGCGTAGCAGGCGCTTGGAAGAAGTGTGTCTCCCTCGCGCGCGCCCGTTCTCTTTTTCGCCCACTACTTGCAAGCGCCTGCTACGCAGGCTAAGGAAAATGCTTCAACTTCAACTAGGGTTACTATGATAGAATAGAATCACCGACACCTAGCACGGCGGTTTTTTCGGGAGCACGACAATCTCCTTGCGGTTTCTCTGCCCTCGCCCCCCTTTATTACTTTACGCACCCAACCAAAACAGCCATGCTACGCAGACTACCGACAATACTTCATTATCACCTCTAGTATTTTTATTTTTAGTTATCTGTTTTTCATTACCATTTAATTAAAAAAAGAATAAATTTTGAATTGCCTTCGCCAATCTTCCACTGTCCGCGTCCCTGACCGAAACAGAGGGGAAGTCTCGGTGTATTTTCATTTTTATCTGCTGAGTATCTTCGAACAGAAAGTACACCCAGTTTGATAAATTTTGGACACCTTTTTCACAATATCCCCCGTATATATATCTTTGATCGTTCAAAATTCATAGATACACAGAGGCTTTTAAAAACATGGCTCTTTCAAGAGTGATTAATTAAGACCGGAATTTTAATTTTAGTTTTCCCCGTAATTTCTGGTAGCCTGCTAGAGCATCCGGGCTCAACTTTCTAGTTTCTAGTTTCTAGGCGGGTGAAACCAGAAACTTGGGCCAAAAAACCGGATGCTCTCGCAGGTTAAATTCCTGGTAGTCTGCCAAAAATATTGGCCTGTGATGAGGCCTCTAATCTTTGATGAGTGGCTCCTCATGTTACACAGAAGTCACACTGTATGGTACGGAAGCCGAAAAGGGACAATCCAAAAATATTTTGCAAATCCCAAAAAATATTTCAAATCAAAATATTTTTTTCAAAATAACTGTCGAAAAGTTTGACAAATCTAAAAAACTATTGCAAATTCTAAGAAAATTAGTGGATCCACAAATAACTTTCTCAATAATCCGAAAATATTTTGCAATGCAAATCCATAAAAATTATTTCAAATCGCAATTTTTGTACAAATCATTGTTGAAGAGTCTGGCAAATCTAAAAAAACATTGCAAATCTTAAGAAACTTATTGGATCCGCAAATAACTTTTTATAAAACTCTAAAATAGTTTACAGTCCAAGAATCGTCGTGAAATTCAAAAAAATATTTTGGAAATCGAAAAAAAAGTTTTGGAAATCGAAAAAACAAGTTTTGTCACGTGCCATCGAAATGCCACTTTGCGTTGGCCCTGGTGAGACGTATGATCGACGTTACAGCTTTCTAGCCCTTCAAAGGGCTGATGCATCTGGATCCAACTGCCGTAAAATTTTTATGACCATGTCTCAAGGAACAATAACATGGTAGGTTGTTCTTAGCTTGTTCCACATTCCACGATATCCAAGAAGTGATAAGGGGCCCTCAATCTCTCGTTTAATTATTTCCCGAACAGTGTGTTCTGAATGAAGGTGGTTTCTTCTTCGTAACCCATAATGACGTAGCTTTCTCTTCAAAGTCCTCACGTTCATTGAAATCCCATGGAAAGTGAACAATGGTCTCATAACAAAATCCCCTTTCAAAGTAATGTTCTATAGCCAATCTCTTGCCTTCCGTGCTGGAGAACACACTTTCCTGTTCACGCCTTTTTAGGATTTGCAAAATATTTTTGGATTGTCCCTTTTCGGCTTCCGTAGTACGATGACCTTTTCAGCTGAATGTTTGGTTGCCTATTGTTTTTAAGGAATAGCTCAAAACGGGAATAACTGAAGGACGCGTCGCAGGAGCAGCGGATGTGACTGCGGCGTTTCTGAAACCACAGCCCTCGCACACATTTACTGAAAAACATTTCCTGGTTAACTAGAAAGCAGCGAAGTGGAACAGGAACGGCTTTCGTCATGAACGTGCGCCGCAAAAATTTCACGGCTATGCGTTTGACCTTTCTTCTTCTCGCTTCGATATATGTTGTTGGTGGAACAAGCTCGGCTTCTGACGGTAAGTGAGGTTTTGTTAGTTTTAAAATTGTAAAGCGGTAAGCTGTCTTTTTCCGTGTTAGATGCAACCTCGGGTGGAGATGGGGACGGGGGAATCTGTCTCCAGGTCCGAAACCTTACCCTTTTGGCATTTTATCTAGCTTTCCATTTTTGTACAGAAAAGGCAACCCTTTTATGTTTCTCCTATTTAATGGTAACCCTTCAATATACCTCTTTAATAAGAATAAATCACGAAAAAAGGAAGTCTTTTTGTTCTGTAATTTTCGACTGACGTTTATTAATAGATTCAGAAGATGTAGCCACTTTATGAGGCGAGTCTTCAAAGCATTTTAATTAAAAGACCTTTTAAATACTTCAATGTTTCATTTTACTACCCTTTTAATTAGTTCCACTCGTGAATTCCCTACCCTGAAGTCTGAAAAAGGTACCCCATCGATCAGGCGAGGCCTTTCCCTATAGGGCAGTATTAAAGGAAGTGCAAACCCCTCCCCCCCTCCCCCCCCCCCCCCCCCCCGTGGTTATGTGCGTTCTTTTCTGTGACCTAATTTAATCGATTACTATTTTGCTCTGACGTCCTGGCTTTTTCAAGTCCTTTGCTGATACAAACAATGCGTTCCAAAGTGAAATGAATTTTTGTCCTTTATACGGATTGTGAAATGGGATAGTTTGAATGAGAGCGAAGGAGTACTTTAACAACAACCGAGTGGAAAGTGCAAGAGGCATTTTATTTTTTCCTGTTTGAGGATTAAATCATTGTCCGGAATACTGGTTGTTTTAAATAAAAATACGAAATACTGGTTGTTTAAAACTATCTGCATTTGGATAAGGCAACCCAGAAAGAGGAAATCTTTAGACGACTAAATATTTGTGACAGGATGCTCGACGTCTCACTAAACTTAGGTGTAGAAACTGCAAATTTTGGTCCCTTTGAAAATTACTAGGTTTACCTATAAAAGTATCGCAAAGGGTAATGGGTAAAGAAACGTCTATCGGGTATTAAAAAAAACAAACATCGCCATACTGTGCATGTTTTAGTGCGACGCCTAGCCGCGTTCAAAGTTCTGTGTGAACAGGGCGAAAATATTGAACGGTTCCGTGTGAACGATGTGTCCAATTTTTCAGCCGGTCGAAAACTCGTCCGGTGCCGTCCGGAGGCTGAAAACTTATCAGGTTTTCTTTTTGTCTTTTTTTTTTTTACCTTCTTTTCTTTTTTTTTTCTTTTTGCTCAATAAAAGGTTTACAACAGCTTGACTTTTTGAAATCAGGTCTGGTGCGAAATCGTTCACTTGAAGGGACTGTGGAAATTCGGTTTACCATGCCTCTTGCAGCTTTGATGGTGTGGCGGAAAACCACCAGTTTTTTCTTAATTTTAGGCATTTTTCCAATGTTTTGGAGGGTTATGATATGCTACTCCAGACCCCATGGTCAACCCTGTCTATTAAATCTAAGTGCAAAAGCGAGTGGCGTCGTGCCAGTGTTTATAGCGATCGAAATGTCAGGGCTGGCTTAAAAGGGGCTTTTTGGTCGATAATTCGATAAACGCGAAGTTTTTTAAATCGGGTCTGATTCGATATCATTCACCTGGCGTAAAATTTGGATAGTTGTTTAATTATGTCTCTTCCAGCTTTGACGGTGGTGAGAAAAGTTTCTATTATAATTTTAGCATTTTTCTAATTTTTTATGGTGTAATGATATGCTACTCTAAACTCCATGATCGACCCTTTCTATTGAATACAAGCACAAAGGCGAGTGGCGTCGTGGCAGTCTTTGTAGCGATCGATCAGAATGACAGTGTATCGAATCTAATCCTTCAAGTACTAAAGTTGTATTTAACTGCGAATTGCAGGAAATTCCAGCAATTGAGTTACTTGACACATCATGGATAAAAACAAGGTGGATCGGTGAGAAAAAAACGTAGCAATATCCCCTTGTTTTTCTCGCCAAGGAGCTCAAAACTTGCTTGTGTATATTAGAAAACTTCACAAGTTTTTCTATTAAGTTTGCCCTGGTAGTTTGTTTCTGAGCCCTCTTGTTAAGGAAAATTTTGCGTGAAGAACAAAATCTGACCGTGTAAATGAGCTGTCAAAGACACTTGTCAAGGAACTCAAGAGGTAAATTTTGCAGCTGAGTAGCTTTTGAGAGAGAAAACATCATTGGGTGATGGAGAGATGCTTTTGCCACTTTGCCACTCGGGGCTGGGTTTTGCTCCCTTACTTTCTCTCTTCTGGAGCAGAAAACTAAGGTCGCCTAAAGTTTTTCATTATAAAAAGCCACCAAATAAGCAGATGATAGATAATAATTCTCAGTATAATTTACAAAAATCAACAGGTATTAAGAATCTCACAACTGTCGACATAAGATAAACAGTAATGTAAATCTCATCATTCCGAACAAGAATTACTTAACCAGCTAAATATATCATTCACTGGCAAGTAAGGTTTCTAACCCTCGGCTTCCCGTAGGTACTTTTACCTGAGGAGACTAGTCCTCCCTAGCTTTTCTAAGTTTCTTGAAAAGGTTGTTTATAACCGTCTTTATAATTATTTAAGTAAACTACAAATTCTATGTGATAATCAATTTGGCTTCAGGAAAAATCATTTAACTTCGTTAGCATTGATTGACCTATATGAAAAAATCTCCCTTGCTCTTGATCGCAATGAACATGCCGTTGGCGTTTTCCTTGATCTTTCTAAGGCCTTTGATACCGTCGATCATAATATTCTGCTTGACAAACTCAAACACTATGGTATACGTGGCGCAGCTCTGGGCTGGGTTAGAAGCTTCCTTTCCAACAGGTTGCAATACGTTCAATTTAACAGTCAATGTTCCTCTCCACAAACCATCTGCTGTGGTGTCCCCCAGGGATCTATTTTGGGCCCCTTGTTTTTCTTGCTCTATATTAATGATTTAAATAACGTATCGACGCGCGTCGAGCTGATTTTATTCGCTGATGATACTAATTTATTTATGTCCCATAAAGATCCTGTCTACCTAACAGCCTCACTCAATTCCGAACTTAATGAATTATCCACTTGGTTTAAGGGCAAACAAACTCTCCTTAAACCTGAAGAAAACAAACTTTATGTTATTTAAGCCTAGACAGAAAAGGTATCATTTTCCAATGCAAATATGCATAAATGAACAGAGAATCGAACAGGTTAAGGAAACGGTCTTCCTCGGTGAAGTCCTTGATGAACATCTGTCTTGGAAACAGCACATTTCTCAAGTAGCTCGTAAAATCTCGAAATCAATAGGAGTCATTAATAGAGCAAGATTTTTTCTACCTAAACCCTGTCTAAAAACTCTTTATTATTGTTTAGTTTACCTTTATCTTCATTATTGTATTATTGTCTGGGGATCTACCAATCCCAATATATGAGAGAGACACATCTATCTGTATTCTTAATAATTGCATTGTGTAAACCAGAATTGGCAAAGACATGATATGTTCTCATTATAGTTCATTGTTTAAATCTCACTGACTGAAACCTACGCTAAAAATTTTTTCTGTATTATCATCTGTGCCTTCATTTTTGTAAAATAACCTATTGAAAATTTTAGGCTAAATAGGTTCTTATGAAAACGGGATTTAATATAAAAATTTTAGGTTCTTATACGTGGGTTTTTACAGTCTTTCGTGGTCGTTTACAAGTGGACCTGACATACTTAAATCTGTCTTTCCAGTCAAAGCACCGTGAGCTAGTTGCAATCTCGCGAAAGCGACGCCTTTTACGAGCGACTTGTTCCTCGCGAAGCGAGGCGCCGCGAGGTTTATAATCTCGTCGCGCGCGAAGCGCGTGTGTATCACACGAGCATCGCAAGGCCAGCGTGATTTTCTCTTGGCTATAAATCTATCGAGTTTGGTTGGTGTCCGCCTTGAGGTCCAAACCGAAGTCGGGTGGTATAAGAGAAGAGACGTGAATGTGAGAAAAAATAAATATTATTAATAGAGCTACAAAGATAATATATTCGGGTGTATAGATATAGCTATAAAAAAAGACATGCTAGTGAGAACTTCGAGATAAAAGAAGAATCTGGGCGGCCATGGAATTTACTGCTTGTCTCTTTTAAGCGGAGGACATTTCGAGATAAACTAGATAGGCGTCACTTTGCCAATCACCTTGCCGCTGAATAAGTTCCGTCGGAGCATTACACCGAAAGGCGAAACTCGCGCCGCTGCGACCGAAACTATTGGGAGAGTAATGGGTCGAAACTAAGCCGATCGCTTGAATGACCCGCGAAAGAAACTGGGAAAAATGGCGATACGTGATGGGCGATAAGTTGTGAGACCTGGGAGAAAAAACCGAGAAGAGCGGAGCATGCGACGGCCCTGGATTAAGGCGTAAATGACGCCTTGAAGCCATGACTGGACAAAGCGGGGAACCTGGGATGCACGGCAAGGGAATTGACAAAGAACGCTGTTGATACTGAATAGTCTTAGACGCTTTAATATGTAGCGATGCCCCCTGAGAGGAAAACTCTAAATCAGCCCGCAAAGGAACTTTAGTTGAGATGCGATCTGCTACGTCGGGGACTAAATTAGATTTTCGTTAAAAAGGTAAAAAAGGTGACGAGGAACAAAGCCCACATGACTGCATGTAAAGGTATAGTTAAGGTGAACTGCGAGTACGCCTTCTGCAAAAATTCAAGAGTAATAGGATGTTTGCGGTTGGGGGATACTCCGAGATAGCGCTTAACACCCCTTAAAACTAACTGGAAACGATAATGTGTGTCCTAGACCTTTCCGAAACCTAACAGCTGATTTACATGTTTAAGACTGCCGATATGATTGATGATCGTGGCGTACGTTCGACCAGAAAGGTTGAGATAAGCAACGTAACGAATAAGCAAATCGATCTGAAAAGGAAACGGAGAGGCACGGACAGAATGACAAAACCTAGTGTAAACGTTAACGTGAGACTTAATATTCTTATGCGTCGATGCGGCAAAAGCCAAATGAACTAAACGCTGAGCAAAGGCATCTAGTGAAGAAACATTGGTAAAGTTCCCTGAAAAAAGAAACGATAAATGTCTGAATGATTGAAATGAGGAGACTAACCAAAAAAAAACTATAACAAAAGCGAAAAAATATCAGACAACGTCAAAATAACAGAAGTCTCCAGGTAGCTCTTCGAAAACGTAACTGATCCCGAGAGCTGTGGTCGCTTGGGCGAACTGAGATTGAGAGGAGGTGTTATCCCAACGACTCAAGGCATCGGCTAATGTGTTATGCTCGCCGGGAATATGCCGGACGCCAAGGTCAACATCATGAAGCGCTGAAGTGAACCACAACTGGCGTAAACAGCGCTGCATGAAAGGATCCTTGGTGGAGCCCGAGTTGATCACGGTAACCGCCACCTCGTTGTCGCAGGAGACGACAAATCGCTGATGTCACAATGCTGTGGCCCAGAACTTTACCGCGACAAAACAGTGAAGAGTTCCGGAGCAGAGTTGTGAGACGCGGCGTGGAGGACAAAATTCGGGAAAGGGAATGTAAGGCATTTGTCGAGACACGAGGCTCCGCCGCGAGTCAGACAAGCATCCGTGGTGAAACGAAAATCACCAAAGGACCAGTCGGCTGGCTTGATAACCGAAACACCATTGTAAAGGGGAAGAAAAGTTTGCCACCAAGCCAAATCGTGACGCATTTCCAACGTGACTAGTTGAGATTGGAAGGGAAACTACGCAAAGCGTTCAAGAGGCGAGAAAGAAAAATCCGACAAGCGTGGACGCAAGCAGTCACGAAAGAAAGTTTACCGAGCAAAGACTGCAGTTCTTTGACGGTAAAGCGCTCGCGTGACAACCACGAATGTAACTCATCGGATAATTCGCTAAGCCGCTAATCTGGAACACGTAATGTAAAATCCTTGGTATTGACGAGGATACCCAAGCAAACCTTCTCAAAGGCCGGCGGTGAATCTTTTTCAGGCGAAGAGGCTAAGCCTAGGGTATCGCAAATAGATTGCAGAGTAGCAAAGGCATTCTCAGCCAGCGACGGTCTTTGAGCGCCGTAAAAATCATCTAGGTAAAC
The DNA here is from genome assembly GCF_958299795.1 of Porites lutea. Classification (NCBI taxonomy): domain Eukaryota; kingdom Metazoa; phylum Cnidaria; class Anthozoa; order Scleractinia; family Poritidae; genus Porites; species Porites lutea. The sequence continues at coordinate 17,744,014 of NC_133209.1, read as the reverse complement.
ATCCGCGGAAAAACCGGCTTGCGTGAAAATATATATGACGGCCTTAGTTGATCGTTGACAGATCATGGCCGAGGTCCGTAAACCGAAAGGACACCGCGCGCGTCTCAAAATAAATATGATTGTCAAATGTGAAGCCCAACGGATAATAGTCTTTAGGGTCGATCGGAAACTGGCGATAAGCGCGTTGAGGGTCTTTTTAGCTCATGGATGACGTAGTCATGCCATGGGCTTTTGGAGGCACTCGAATGGCACTCGATCACTCACTCACTCACTCACTCACTCACTCGATTCTAATTAATTTATTCATTAAAGTCAGATTAGACACTTTACTCTTACCTCCCTTACTTATTATTACTTTTGTTCCAAGTGCCTTTTACGCATATGTTTGGAATATTGTAGAGGGTACTACTAAGGCGAATTTTTTTCCCGACACATCAATTATAGAGATGGGTTTTGTATAAATGGAAAGATTCTAAAGAACACTGATAACATCATCCGCAAGAAATGGACTTAGAATTTTTAAAAGGACATTGAAATAATTGAGCGTGGTTCATTGCTGCATATTTGGACGAATTGTGCACATTATTTTGTTCCCGATATTATACTTGATATGGAGAAGATGCGATCAACAGGAGTGTGAAAGAGCTATTGCAGCCTGACGATGGGATTTCGTTCAGCGAAAAGCGAATAAGCCAAACAGCCTTATAATCACTACAAAAAAACGGTCCTCGAATTGTTAAAGCGACATTGAGGAGTATCTATTGTGGTTTATTCAGTTATTTGGACGAATCCGTTCGACCATTTGTCTACGTATGCAAACAGGGAATGAATTAATGTTGTGTGAACTAGAAGCACAGGTTTTAGAACCAACAAGCGTTGCGCTATTTTGCTTGAATTCTTAGGTGATCTTTGCCTTAAAGTAAGCTCTCGTTTGTCGGTGATTCCATTTAGCAGGGCTATTAATGTAATTTCTACAAGAAATGCTGCGCTGGTATAAACAAGTGTCTAGAACATTCAAGTGGAGAAAGGCAATCGGATTCTGCGACTGCGTTTAAATTACTTGGCTAGGTCAGAGCACGTACTGCTTTGAGTTAAATAATTTTTAGCTCGTGTTTATCAAAAGCGTTTTCTAAAGCAGTTCAATTTAGCCGTAAACGCCTGTATTCTGTATTGAATATAGCTCGTTCTACAAATACTAACCGTTACGTACTCTTTGTGAACAGCATATGGAAACTTTATTTAAAAGCATCGCACTTTTAGGAAACCTTCGAGGTCCATTAAAATATTGTTTAAAACCACGGTTTAAACTCGTGCTTATGTAAAACTTGGCTATTTTCCATAAAGTGCACTGTCGTTCAGAAAGTGTTTGACAGTCACATGAGAAAGCAAATTATTTTACAACTAAAAAGCGCTAATAATTGCTTTTAAAGGTGATCTTTGCTTTGTAAGTAGAAATGCTGCGCTGGTAACAAGTTTCTAGAATATTCAGGTGCACATGCAATCGGATACTTCGAGTCACGCTGTATTTTGGCAAGTCCGTACACAATGAACCGTTCAAAAAGATTTATATGTTTTTCTTTGATTATTGAACTGTCTTTTCTACCCTAATTCAATTCATCCATGAGCTCGCTCCTAGGAGCCTTTGATTTGTAAAGGCAACAACCCCGGCCTTTAGCCAAAATGAATTCGCACAAACGGTCGATGCCCGGAATGGGTAATTCAGGTAGGTGTTCATTGGAATGCCACTATTGGCAGAAAATGTTGGTGGAAAACTCAAGTCCAAGACCACTCGACGTTTGGAAGAACCACGTTTTGGAACCGTTTGAAGTGGAGAACAAACTAGAGGCTTATGTAGCGGGTTTGTCGAGAAAGGACCGGCGATCGCTCCGAAAGACAATTCGGTCTGAATGTAGTGTCGTACGTGATCAGGAAAAGCCAAGGCAGAAGGATGATTGCACATGGTAGAATGCGGCGATTGACTGGCGGTATAATTAATCGGCCAACCATACTTCAAAAATTCCACCACGATCTTATCATGATAATCAAGCAAAAGATCTTCCCACATGTTAATCTTCAATGCGGTATGCACCGGGATTTTTGACCCCAATGCGTTGGGACTATCTGATCGAGGAGCAAGGATGTGACGGATAACAGCGGAGACGTTAGAACTCTGAGTATAAGCGTTCAATGAAACGAGGCTCGTCGTTCCTGTGTGTGGTAACGTGTCCTGAAACTCATGTGCCGTTGACAAGTCCGAGGTTGAATTGAGCGAAGAAAGTTGGGGAGGGGAGGTGGGTTGTCAAAAAGTAGATGGAATGGGGTTTCGTCTCTGAGGGCAATGGAGCATAGGGTGGACCTGAGTGCAAACACGACACTTGTGTTGAGCGGAATAGGTGTTTTTGTCCTTTTCGCAAGTGCAAGAACCAGTGTAATTCTACTGCTTACAACCGCGGGTTTCCTGCCCCCCATCCTGTTTTTCGAGCGTGTGGTCGAAGGGGGCGTAGCCGTCACGCGAGAGGTGGGCGCTGTACGTAAATCAGAATGCTTGAAAAAGGTGTTTGCCCGATCGCGAATTTCTGCCGTGTCAGACCACTCTAAGCGATAGAGTTCAACTTGTTTGGCGATATGAGCGTGAAAGGATCGCACACTGCTCCAAGAATACCTAGTTCCTTTAATCATAAGGAGTTCCAAGTGACTAAGCATAAACTTAGTCGCCTCGGGATCGTACGTTTTGATCATCGAAAGGTACCCGGCGATAAATTCTGCTAGATCGAGTTTGCCGTATTCTACGTTCGTAGACATACCCGGAGAAAAATCTTGAGACCAGTCTACATGGCGTTTTTTCTTTGTTGCAACAGCAGCAGCAAATGTTCCGGTATCGGTGGTTGATGGTGTTAATGTAGGAGGCTATGCGTGCTTTAAACGAAGAAGCTCCAACTCGAGGGCCAATTGTTCTCTTTCTGCCTGCACCAAGATGATCCTCTGTGCTAACTGATCATTCTGAGTGGGGGCCTGATCGTCAAGTAACGGCTTGTGCTGTGAAGCGAGGGCTTCGATGCCGGTTAAAGGTGTCTCTACCTTTGCAGTGTCCCCTGTCAGGGACAGGCTTCGGTCCATTGATGAACCAAATGGAGCTGGGGGTAGAACCGAAGTCGTATAAGAAATCTTCATTACGAGTTGATTTGCTTTTACGCGTGGCGCGCTTTGTTGCGCCGGAGGAAGCTGCTTGAGCCATGATGTGGGCGATAAGCGTGCTTGCCCTACGAAACGAGCTTATGACTGACCGATCAGCGAACCTAGCGACCAGATAAGCTCAGTGACGTAAAATGATCGATTATTGCACGTCCGTGAATCACCAACTTTCAAGTTATCTCACAGTGCCTTTATAAAATGGCCAGAGTCGGTGGCCGTACGGTTTCCAAAACGCTACATCTTGACTTGAATGTTATCGAGTCCTTTCGACCGGAGATAGTTGTAAATAATAATGCAGTTGGGTTCCAATGATTTAACAGACTCTGACCCTTTACATGTTGGCTTAGCTATTGAAGATTTTGTTAGGCTATTGCATGACACCTATGGTGTTAAGGTTGTCTGCGTTTGCCAGACCATCATGCGCCAGGGCGCAATGGTCTTTAATCGTAAGGCCAAGCTGTTAACGAAATACCCTCGGGTAGTTTTAGAGCCTATACCTTATGCTATCGTTTGGGGCCATAGGGGGTTTTGGCGCCCGACTCAGAACTTTTACGCACGTGATGGTGTGCATCTCAATTCCTTCGGTCAGGAAAAATACCATCGTAGTCTTAGGGGAGCAATCCTACGGTCCTTGAGCCTATTCAGCACAATTTCGTCTTGTTGAATTTTCAACGTTTCATTTCATTTCCTAGTCGAGCCTTTTAACGTTTGCGTACTTGCCTCGCCATGCCTTTGTTTTAGTGACAGCCGTTTATGTTACTGACTTGCCGCCTTTATTTAATTGGGCGCATTCTATTTTGGCTGCACTCATTGTTTTTACAGTTCTACAGAACTGTTGTTTGCCTTCCGTGCATAACAGATTGTATTTGCTGGCGTTGGCATTATCCATACTTTGTGTCTTGGTGAATATTATGAGTGTGCAATCCTATTCGACCGCCCTTATTTGGGTGTGTCCTCAATGCACTTTGATATTCGTTTACCAGGCATTTATGTCACTCAATTCTTGCTACATGGCTCGCCATTTGGTTTTCAGCAGAGTTCGGTTATTCGTCACCATTATGTGTGCGTAGCTTAGCCACATTACCGTTTGTTAAACAAAAAACACAACTCAAAGGAAAAATAAACATCCCGGCTCAGACCTTTCATTAATTTGCTCCTCTTTGACTCATACCGTTTTGATATCTTATCTTATCTTAGCGGAAACATATGGCATTTAGCCTTATCTTAATCTAATTACTTATACTTATCTAAGTTATGCCTCCTAAGCCGAAGAGAACGTCTCAAACACGCACGCGAAGTTCTGCAAAGCGGGAACGTGTAACAGAAATGATCGAAACCCACCCTGGACCCAGTGATCAACAACAACCTGCAACTTCCACGGAGCAGCCTCTCATGGCCGGCAATATGCAGGCCCTCTCCGCCTCCATTCCTAGCGCAGTACAGCTAGCTGTCGCGGAGGCCATGAAAGCGCAATGGCCAGCCGCACCCTGCCAGGAGACACAGTCCTCCACGGACCAGTCAGTGGCCAATATAGTCAACGCATCCTTGGCCGAGATCACCCAAGGTACTCCATCAAGTAGCGAAAACGTTGTCACCTTAGCTGAGCCTGGGTTAGACTCGCCGGCTCCGAAACAAATTTTTTCTAGCGCGGCTGTTTCTCTTAGCAGTCGGGTGAGTTCCAAAGTCAAGGCCAAAATGTGGTCCAACGAATATCTTGATTTTGGAACTCTCCTCTCGTTTTCTCCCAATAATCAAAGGTATTCTCAGCCTCTTCGGATGGTGAGACCACCCGCCCACACTTAACTTTAGAACCTAGCCAACCAGTTAAAAAGATCCAAACTATCAACCAGTGGCTCTCTGCATTTAATATTTTTGTTGCGATCTATTCGGAAAAAATACCCACGGACACACCCAAGCTGATGAAATATTGTGAAATTGTCCGCGATATCGCCGCAAAACCAGGTGACTGGTTGCATTATGACGAACAATTTCGTTTCATAAGGCAATCAGCCCCTGCACAATACCCATGGGACGCTATTAACTGGGAACTTTAGCTGAAGGCTGTGACAAATTTTCGTCCGAAAACCCAATTTTCCTCGGACAAGGGACCACTGCGCTCCCGCTCCCAGTCCTTTCCAAGAGGCACATGCTGGCGTTTCCATGCGGGGAAGGTGTGCAACGGGTGCCATTTCGAACACATTTGCTATAAGTGTGGCTCGAAACACCCTGCCGCACAGTGTTCCTCCAGCCAAGCTAAAACACACCCTGTCAAAGCAGGCATTTCAACCGTCGCTGCAAAAGCCAGTATCACTCGTAAAGGTGGATTGGCTTAATTTTATTCTTAGCGGATACGAAACTTCTCTCCGCCTTTATTTAGTTAATGGGTTTACTTTTGGTTTTCGCGTTGGTTTTGATGGGGAACGCTGCGCGTTGCACTCACCCAACCTTAAAAGCGCTTTAGACCAACCGCTAATCGTTCGGACCAAACTACGTAAAGAGTGTGAGGCCGGGAGGATATGTGGTCCTTTTATTTGCCCTCCTTTTCCACACTTTGTTCTCCTTTAGGCATTGTTCCCAAAAAAGACCCCTCTGAATTCCGTTTAATTCAACACCTATCGTACGCTCAGGGCACCTCAGTAAACGATAACATACCGGACGCACATTCTTCGGTTCACTACGCTTCTATTTCTGATGCCATTGCGGTACTTAAAAGTTTAGGGGCTGGTTGCTTTTTGGCCAAAACCGATCTTAAATCGGCTTTCAGGATTATTCAAATTCATCCGTCCGATTTTCCTTTGCTAGGCATGGAATGGGATAATCAGTTTTACTTTGACGTATGTCTTCCTATGGGACTGTCATCCTCGTGTCAAATTTTTGAAGCTTTTAGTTCTTCCTTGGAGTGGATCTCTGTGCACCGATTTGGCGCATCCGGAGTTCTTCACATTCTTGACGACTTTCTTTTTATTGCGCGTACCGAAGAGCGATGCCGAACCGATTTAAGCAATTTTCTTCGTATGTGTGATTATCTCGGCGTGCCCATTGCTCAGGAAAAAACTTGTGGACCGTCTCAAGTCATACAATTTGCGGGTATCACACTCGATTCAATTAATCAGGAAGCTCGTTTGCCGGAAGATAAGCTTCAAAAATGCCGCCTTTTACTTGAATTCTTTTGCAAAGGTCGTAAAGTTACCTTGAGAGAATTACAGTCCCTAATAGGTCTATTAAATTTTACCTGTTCTGTAATCGTAAATTTTACCTGTTCTTCGCCGCCTAACTGATCTCACTATTGGGGGGAGACGCCCACATCATCGCATTAGGCTCACTAAAGAAACCAAACACGATATGGAGGTATGGCTAAAATTTCTCAGGGAATTTAATGGCCGTTCCATTTTCTTGGATGATAAGTGGAACACATCTCCTCCTCTCGAATTGTATACCGATGCGGCCGGATAAAAGGGCTATGGTGCTATCTTTGGCCCTCACTGGTTCTTCGGCTCTTTTACGGATCAGTGGCAATCCTTCAATATTACCTTTCTCGAACTATTTCCTATTGCTCTCTCAGTGAGTATTTGGGGTTCTCAGATGGCTAGCCGATGTATCGTGTTTGTTACTGATAACGCTGCGCTGGTCAGTATTATCAATCAACAGACATCCAAACACAAATTAGTTATGATATTGATCCGTGACTTGGTTCTGACTGCTCTCAATTATAACATTATCTTCGTGCTCGACATATACCAGGTCTTAATAATACCCGGGCCGATTGTCTTTCACGATTTCAGATAGCACGGCTCAAGGAACTTTCACCCCAAGCAGACGAATTGCCAACAATAGTGCCCGAGATTCTTTTGCCGAAGAGTTGGTCGCTAACTTAGAGAGTCTCTTGAGCTCTGTATTGGCGTCAGGTTCGGGTCAGTCATACCGTAGAGCGTGGACACTATTTCGTGAATTTCACGAGAAATTTTACAAGACAAAAGCCTTCCATTTACCGTTAACCACCGCGTCTTTGGCGCTTTTTATTTCTTTTCTCGACGGTAGAAATCTTTCGCCTTCGACTATTCTTTCTTATCTATCGGCCATTGGTTACGTCCACAAGATGAAAGGTTTGCATGACCCCACAAAGGCTTTCCTTATTCAAAAACTTTTGACCTCGCTCAGTCGTCAGAAATCGTGTGATGTCAGGTTACCGATATCTAAACCTATCTTGCATGACCTCGTAAGCTCTCTCCAGCACACCAACTCTTCGGCAGCACAGCGTATACTTTTTTCAGCCATGTTTCTCACAGCTTTCTATGGTTTCTTTCGCATCGGTGAACTAGCGGCCAGGAGCGCGTGTCACACTACCGTAATTTCGTACGATAACATCCGATTCCTCGCATCCGGTGGGAAAATCCACTCTATTGAGATCACAATCACCCATTTCAAACATAACACAAGCAATCGCCCTTTTGACATTGTTATTCCTGGTGATGAATCTTCACCGTTTTGTCCTGTTAAGTTCATACTCCGGTATTGCCATCTCCGGGGTAACAAGCCCGGTCCCCTCTTCTGCCATGCAGACAATACACCCATTACGGTTAACCAATTAAACACCGAACTTAGGCGCTGCTTAAATTTCTGTGGTTTGAATGCTCAACGCTATAAGAGTCACAGCTTTCGCATCGGCGCGGCCTGTCTCGCAGTAGACAAAGGTTTTTCTGACGCCCAGATTCGCGCTCTTGGCCGATGGAAGTCTGATGCCTTTAAACTTTACATTCGTAATTCTACATTACAAGGAATTTAATTTCGCATAGGTCAGACATGGGCTGCCATGCATCTTGTCTGTCATATGTAGAACTTTTCGCTAATTGCTACCTAATTGGTGGAGTGTTTGTAGTACTTTATAAAATCGTAACATTTCACAATGCCGCGTGTGTATGCGATGATGGTCAGACAGGGGCTGCATCATCTCATACAAGGACTCTCCAGTGCGTTTCTTCATCGCAGAGTCTGTTTCGCTGTATCAAAAAAAAAAAACGAGTGATGGTCAGACGGGGGCTGCATCATCTCTTAACGCAATATAAAGGTTTCCTGTTTTAAGCTTGAATAGCTCTCTAGTCGGTTGGTGAAGTTGGTCACGCAAGGGCTGCAACTTCCCGTCCTACTTGCCCACGGGCGCTGCTGGCGTCTTGGTGGGGGTGCCACACTCTGTGGCTCTTTGGCGGTTTTTTCCCCCACCTTTGCTGAAGAGATATTTAGTTTATTATATATTGGCAAATCTTGAAAATAAAGTTCGTCACCTTTGGTGGCCAAATTTTCTCCAACCAAATCCGACTCTGTGTTTATCTCCTCAGCAAACAAGTTCGCCGCCACGCAGAGCTCTTGGTCACGCAATGCAAGGTTTTCAGCTTCCTTCTTACCGAGAAAATGGCTTGATATAAAATAAAATTTGTTCCATTGGCAGACGAAGATTGAGATAAACGACATGCAAGCAGATATAGGGTTTCCCATTTAAGCTCAATCCATCCTGCACTTAGCTTTACATTCACGATAAATGCATGTAATACAGGGAAAGTGTTCATTTGACTCGTCTCAGTCTGGGAAATTAAAAATCGATGGCTCTCTGGCACTGTCTCAACAAGCTCATGCCTGTTTAGAATGGACACCAATGGAGAAACTGATCACCTTCAACATGTATTGTTTGTGGACATTTCATACAAATTCACTCTTGCATAGGCATTTGTTTCTTTGTCGTGTTTACATTTGAGCTTTTACCAAGGTAACCATTTACTAAGCTCAAGTTACTTAACGTTGGTACATTCGTCCAGTGTTTACATTTGCTCAAATAACTCAAGTTGATCTGTCAACACTCCCGCTATCTGCATTATCTACGTCATGTAATCGAACTGGCGGAAAATTCTAAAACCATGCTCGCTTCAAGAAGTAAAGTGGTGGCTTTCGTGGCCATTGCTTTTTATTTGTTAATTCAAGAGCCGCAAACAGAAACGTCAAGATTTCGTAAGATGTTGATGTTACAACACCTCAAGAGGTCGAGGCGAAAACGGATGGTTTTACTCCAAATTGCTTTAAAAAATACCAGACGAGCTAGACGTGCGTGGACTTGGCCGCGAAATCAGTTCTGGTTTGAGAGCCTTTTGCAACGAGATTTCGTGGAAGATTGGTGGAAAGAAAATTTCAGGATATCAAGGCGTACGTTTGAGTACATTGTTCGAGTGGTTGGCCTGGATTTGACGAAGAGAGACACGAGATTGCGCCAATGTACCATGTAAACAAGCAAGTGGCGGTACTGGAGACACGTATAGATCAACTGAGCTGCAATTTGGCATTGGAGGGTGTACAGCTATATTGATAACACACGATTTTTGTGAAGCAGTTGCCAAAAGGGCCACAGAATTTATTAAATTTCCAGCGACTGAGCAAGAGGTGCTACAAAGCATTCGCTTGTTCACAAACAAGTCCCCGTTCCCGCAAGTGGTAGGAGCAATACTGCATTAAAAACAGTGCCTGTCGACGAACGGATTGAATACTGCAATCGAAAGCAAGACTATTCTATCGTGATCCAAGGAGTTTCTGATACGTCTTTTGAATTCCTTGATGTGAGTACGGGCTACCCCGGTAGCTTTCACTACGCCCGTATTCACCGTTTGAGCAAACTGCAGAGAGAAATTGATCAAGGTGCCTGGCTAAACGCGCCTTCGAAGAGAATTGGAGGTTCTGAAGTTCGACCTCTTCTGGTAGGGGACTCGGCGTATCCTTTGTCTGTTTGGCTGGATGAAGCCGTTTAAGCAAACACCAACATTAACTGAGAGCTAATTGCGTTTCAATCGCGCCCACAGTCAATCCCGGGTTGTTATAGAACAAGCCTTCGGAATTATGAGAGGTCGTTGGAGGTGTCTCTATAAACCATTGAAGGAAAAAACAAGCAGAGTCCCCACCACTATCAAGGCTTGCTGTGCCCTTCACAATATTTGTATAGATGTTGGAGATCCGAGCGCTAAAGACCCCGTTGAGGATGACAATGAAATGGATCAAAGTTCTTTCAATGGAGATGAACAGCTTTGCGCAGGGAGCATTAGAGATGATATAATGGATCATTTGTCATAATACAAATATTAAATCATGTTTATTCTTTTTATTGGAATGTTTTGGGTTAAGTTGAAAACACACAGTTGGATTGACTGGAGATCAATGTACATAGCCTGAAATTTGGTCCCTTTCCATTTGTTAGTATGTGTAATCAAATGGTGATGACTGAAATTAGGGAATAATTTCACGCGCGTTTTGTCCAAATTCTAATAATTTTAGGATTTGGATTTGGATTTTAGGATTTGGACAAAACCAAGTGAAATTATTCCCTAATTTCACGAGTATACCATTTGATTACCTATTAATATCATGGGTGACGAATTACTTTAGCAATCTTGGATTTTTGACATGTTTATCTTGGATCGTCTCGATCGAGAACTCCACTCTCTCAAATGTTTAGACCTTAAATTTGGCTTACAAAGTTCAGACTTTTTCGGCAAAATACCTGTTAGAATCCTTCTTGATGTTCTCTTGTGTGTTCAGGTTTTCTAAAGCTTCTTTTTGTGCCCTGACATCTTCATTCACGGCATTTTAAAAAACTTCGTCGCCATCTTGACACTGAGACGTACGGAAGGGTTGCCATGGCAATTTTGTAATTTCACATGTGAAATTACAAATTAACGCTGAAATTTCGCGCCAAAATTAAGGAGTAATTCGTCACCTATGATATTACAGGTATAATTGATGAGCAATTTAATTCACCGTGGTTTAAAAATGTTATAAAAGCTTTCCGATGTTTAGAGTAAGATTTTTTTTTTTGAATCATTGAAAACAAATTATTCTTGTATTCAAAAACTCGTATAAGTTGCGTTACGGTTTTCTCTGGTATGTGTATATTAATTGCATTTCAAAAAATTAATCAACAGATAATTGTACTTTTCAAAATCAGTTTTAAATAATTTCTCAGATATATGTATTTTTTTGGCATAAGCGATAATTTTTACCTTCTTTATATTGTTCATTTATGGAATCATTGTCCTGCTACATAATTATCTTGATCTTGAAATTAATCATACCACATGAAATCATGGTCAGTGAACTGAAACGAATAAAATGTTCTTATAAAACAAGTTAAGGTCTGAACTTTACTCTTTCGCATTGGCAACGTCCTTTAAATGTTTCCAAGCAGCTTTAATGCATCCATTGAAAACTTTTGTTGTTCTTTTCTGCTTTCCCTCTCGGCTTCTTGCACTCGCTTCATGAACGCCTCGTCTCTCTCTAGCCTGCGTAGCAAGCGTTTCTAATCGAGTTATGGCGCGAAAGTTAGAGCGGGAGCAAAAAAAAAGGTGGAAGGGGGAGGGGGAGGGGAGAAGAGGAAACGCTTGCCCACAAACCTCACGATTCTGGAAAACGCCCCTTGATATTTCACGGTTCGGTTCATTTGTAAATTGACAGCTCGTGAAAATAGAAGTATAACGAACAGATTACCCTGGATTACCAGATTTGTAAAATTACTTTGTTCTCTAATAGAACACGTTCCAGGCGATTGTAAAAACTGTAATAAAAAAGGTTTACTATAAAAGAAGGTTAATACTCTGAGCGATTGCTTCTGAATTTCTTGTTTTTTATTGTGGCTTTATCTCGTCTGAAACCTTGTCGAAACGTCAAAAATGATTTGTCTGGAACAATTCACTCCGTCGGCTATAAAAGTTGCAGAGCGACTGCTCTTTAGCCCGTGTCGAAACGTTCTCTACAATACATGGCGCTAAATTTCCAAGAAAGAAAAAGAATCTCTTCATTTCAAAAAGCTGACAAATCGCTTGTCCATGGCGGCTTTAACTAGTGTCTAGTACCGATGTTCTGATTTACGTTGATGTTATCTCCAGCAAACAGTCCATTTTTTCCAGTCAGATCCGCACGCCGTCGTTCCGTATAAATTGGCCTTACCTAGTCTCCACTGCTCGATCTCCCATTATACTTTAAAGACTCTGATCTCATAAACCTTCGCGCAAACATGATTCAAATCAGTCCAAAGCAATTGTAATCTGCCACCACAAATCAGATAAGACCAGATCTGTGGCGCACAAAGCATACCTGGTTTGATTGGTGTTTCGAGTGCTAAGTAATCAACACTACCAGCACCGCACCAATCAGAAGCTGCGTTGGTAGGCGAACGCAGTTTTTCAAAATCGTTGGGTTTGCGGGCAAGCGTTTCCTTCTTTCCCCTCCCCCTTCCCTGTCATTCCTTTTTTTTTTGCTCTCGTCCCAACTTTTCTCGACGAACTCGCGCGAAAACGCTTGCTACGCAGGCTACGTCTCTCTCTTGTGCTCTTTCCATAAACGACAGCACTGTAGGCTCATCTGCTATTGCTGTAGCTTTGGTCTTCTTCCTGGCCGCTTTCTTTCCATCTTTTCGATTCTTTGGTGTATTCTTTGGACTCCTCTTTGGTGTACTTGTGCACTTTCCCTGTTTGCCTTTGTTCTTGAAGAATAAGGACTTCGCAAAGGCCATTGACTCGTCTTCCTCTGAGTCAGAAGTGCCTACTTCACCAGACGGGCCAGGTAGATCATCGGATTGGACAAGTTTCCTCTTTTGAGCGGACGCAGCAGCGCAATCTTCCTCATCCAAAATTTGTTTATCGCGGATGCCTTGATCAATTTGTGAGGAACTCTGGGCTTCGATCGGCGAACTACTCTCCAACACGTGTCAAGGATTGATGGCTTCTCGATTACCGAGGATTTCGTCCATGTCCTGATAATGTTTAGGCACAAGCTCAAGGTCGCCTTCTGCTTCGTTGTCACCCTCAACATCTCTCTCTTTTCCATATCCAGTGGTCTGGAGTTTGTCTTTGGTTGTTTTGTATTTTTTTGTGTGATTGCTCATTTTATTTTTGCATTGCTGCGCTGTCTTCTCGCTTGAAACATGTTCTCTCCTACATCTCTCGTGCAGTTGCTTTGCAATAGATTCCCATTCTGGCGAAGTATATGCTTTATAGCGAAGCTTCTCTTCGTTTTCACCGAACAACTCGATGAGGATTTTTTCTTCAGTTTCAGTCCACCGACTGGTTTTCTTCTTCTGCGCAGCGCTTGACAAATCTTCACTAGTGGAACTGCAGGAGCATCCGACTGCAGTGAATTAACAGGAGCAAATTGAGGTGCCATCATGTGCATCATTCCATAATATCCGGGGGAAAATCCGGTGGTTGATCATACGCAGAGTACGCGTGGTTGTATGCGAAGAAACGTGGAATATTGTGAATATGCAGCATCCTCCCTGGTGGGAAAATACCACGACCATTATTACACAACGAAGGATCGAAGTTTGTCTAGAGAAAGTTGTAAATAATACTGAAAATGAAAAATACCATACCTTCTTTTACCTGACGGATTGTTCGCCGTACGAAGATCGATCCAATCCTTCTCTGACTTCTCTGTTATCTGCCATGATAGAAACGCTTGGCCGAAAACGTGACAATCGCACGATCTGCTCATTGGTCGAGAACCATATGGTCAATGAGAGTACAGCATAGACTATCGATATTTTTAACAACTTACATGAGAATTGACCGGAGGTGGCATTGTGGGAGACTAAGCCATAGAGTACTAAAGTGATGACGTCATAAAAACGAAATTTCTGAAATTATGGGATTTGTCCGGATATTCTGAAAGAACAATGCCCAAGAGGCCTACTTACCAAAAATGAACATTTCTGGGCAAATTGTCTCTGAGATATTAGCCGGTTAAACTCAGAAAACTCCATACAAACCATTCTAATTTTTTTTTGGGTGGACGCCAAAAAAATTTAGAAGGGTTTGTATGGAGTTTTCTAGGCATAACTGGGCTACGATCTCAGGGACAGTTTGCCCAGAAATGCTCATTTTTGGCAAATAGGCCTCTTGGACATTGTTCTTTCAGAATATCCTGACAAATCCCATAATTTCAGAAATTTCATTTTTATGACGTCACACTTTAGTGCTCTATTGTTTCGTGGCTATAGACATATGTTATCACAACTTGAAGACAATTTCCATTTGATTGTTAAGATAATGCCAGATACTGTAATGGACTAGACCTTGAATGACCTTGCCGAGACATTGCATGTTAATTGAACCAATGAACGCAGAGGATTTAGTATAAAGAAAAGAGATTCCGTCTGTAAGGAGAGATTTCCCATGTATTCTTTATTTGATTCGAATTTCTTTCTTGTTATCCAAGCTACAAAATCTCGATTTTTCCCAGGGTGCGTTGGATTGGTTTCAGAGTTACCTTTCTAACCGACAACAGTGCGTTCGAATTGGTGACGCAGTTTCTAAAGTACTCCCACTTGAGTTCGGAGTTCCGCAAGGCTCTATTTTAGGTCCGGTTTTGTTTACAATCTATGTTAACGACCTCCTTTCTGTTCCTAAACGTTGTCTATCTGCCTCCTATGTTGATGATTGTAAATTGTATTTGTCCTTTTCACCTGCCGAATTACCCACGTCCATCCTCGCCTTAAACGAAGATCTTACGAGAATATCTCAGTGGTGCTGTAAAAACTCTCTTTTGATTAATCCGGACAAAACTAAGGTTCTAGCTGTTGGATTACCACAACTTTTAAAGAAACTGTCATCATTCAGTATAACACTTTTTGACAAGGAAATAACACCTGTGCCTGTCGTTAAGGACTTGGGTGTTCTTCTCGACACACGCCTCAGTTATAACCAACATATCACTGAGATTGCCTCTAAATGCCTTTTTAAATTGTACCAAATTAACAGAATCAAGCACCTCCTGGATAGGAAAACACTTCTGTTAGTAATAAATTCATTTGTCTTTAGTAAACTCCAATATTGTTCAACTGTCTGGAGTAATACCAGCAGCAGCAATATTGACAAGTTACAAAAAGTCCAAAACTTTGCTGGGCGAATTATTCTGGGACTAAGAAAGTATGACCATATTTCGGATGGGTTGCGATCATTGAAATGGCTTCCTATTAGAGAGAAACTCATTCTAAATGACGCTACTATGATGCACAAATGTATTAACAAGCTTGTTCCAGACTATCTTGCTGATATGTTTAAATCACGTTCTCAAGTCCATAATAGACAAACTCGATCATCTGGTGCTTTGGATATACCTTTATGTCGCCTGTCAACAGGGCAGCGCTCCTTTGCTTTCAGAGGAGCCAAACTCTGGAACTCCTTGAATGATAACTTTAAGTCCTTAAAATGCCCCAGGAATTTTAGACGTCATCTTGCAAATGTTTTATTAAGTTGATATATTATATTATTGATATATATTTTGTAATTATAATATTATTGTATTTACATTCTCAATTAATTTATATATTTGTATTTTTTTTATTCTATTGAGCTGAAAAGCCCACTTAGGGAGCATCAATAAAGTGTATGTATGTATGTATATGTATGTAATTTCATATCTAGCTTTTAAATATTCCCTTTGAAGTTGTGTTAGCCGTAATTTACATTGAATTTGCATTGAGTTGTTTTAGTTCCCTTAAATTATACACATTTTACTTCAAT
This sequence comes from Porites lutea, assembly GCF_958299795.1. Lineage (NCBI taxonomy): Eukaryota > Metazoa > Cnidaria > Anthozoa > Scleractinia > Poritidae > Porites > Porites lutea. The sequence goes on along the minus strand of NC_133209.1, from coordinate 17,728,274 downwards.
GTTTACTTTTAAAAGGATAATTTGTTTCTGGATAATTATACAGCTTAGTCACTGAATAATTGGATCTTTCGCCTGTTCAAATACCAACCGTTCGTAGTTTTTAGTTTTGACATTTTAGGAAATCCTGAGCAAAGGAAACTCGAATTCTTTTACACAGCTTTCTTTGTAAATTTCCTAAATTCTTTTGCTTGACTGACATTTAATTTTGAGTTATTTGAACTTTAAAACTGAATTTATCCAGAATTGTTTTTGCTGTTCAGCTGATTTTATTCAGCCTTCTTTCCATTTGTTTTGTGATGTTGTAATAGGTTGATCGGTTGGTATAAATAAAGCACTGTTATTCCTGTTTTTCGATTTACATTGGGGAGTCATATGCTTGTACGATTTTACATTGCGGATTTATTTGACTCTATGATTTACGTTCACGAACTGAAGATTAAACTGTTGAAGTCCAAGTTTGAGTCCTGTCCTGTTTCCAGTTGTAGCAGATCCTAGTACCTTGGAATAGTGACGAGTTCCTTTCCCGCTAGCCAAGCGAGTTGCAGAGTTACGAGTTCTCTTTACGCTTATTTTCCCGATTTGTGCTTGGAAGGGCAAAACTTATCGTCACACGTCTACTAAATCGACAGAGTAGCTCTTTACACCGCCGATTTAACAGTCAACAAGTTAGTCGCCTGTAAACGGTCAAACTTTACGAAAGCTTATCGTGGTTTTAACTTTATTTACATTTATATAAATAAATAAATAAATAAATAAATAATGAATTAGAAGTAGGACATCCACATGGTGGTTCTTCGTCTACCTGATTCCTGGTCGAATTGGAGTTTGGAAATGTTGGTTTGTGAGGAGAGGGGAAAACCGGAGTACCAAGAGAAAAACCTCTCGGACCAAGGGAGAGAACCAACAACAAACTCAACCCACATATGGCTTCGACGCTGAGATTTGAACCCGGGCCACATTGGTGGGAGGCGAGCGCTCTCGCTAATGCGCCCCCTCGCTCCCCTACTAACAACCGTCTTTGCGTTCTTATGGTGAGCCATAACTTCATAGAGTTCTTTTTACTTTAATTTGCAGTCCCACGGAAGCCAACAAACCTTCAAGTCACAAGTGTTCACAACCTCACCTTCACACTGACATGGACAAAACCTGCGCTGACCAAAGTGGACACACCAGTCAGCACCAGTCTCCTTTACAAGGTGACCTACACGGTCATCGGAAGTGGTAATCCACAAATGGCCCAGACCGTGAAAACAGAGAGTGCTAAACTAAACTTGCAGGTTGATAAAACCTACAATATTCACGTTAAAGCAATTCGCAGCGATAATCATTTAGTACAAAGTGATTGGTCGGACACCTTAAGAGTTGATTCTAAGAATTTGGGTGAGTTTTCATAGATGATTTTTTGAAGTTGTACCACAGGCAGCCCAAACTCAGTATGAGAGTTTTTTGTGGTATCATATTGCGTCATCCTCAAAATGGCCGTGATTGTAAATGATTTGTATTGGAATCAAGGAGATAAATAGGCCCTGGAATTTTCCTACTAACAAAAAAACACTATACCTTGTTTATATACTTGGTTCGTTCTTGCTTTAAGCAATTTCCTTTATTCCCGAGTTACCTGAATTCCCATGCAAATGCTTTCTGTTCACGACCGTTTGAGGATTATGATACCACGCGTATTTATGATTTAACTGTCATTCTGAGCTTGGGCTGCCTGTGGTCTACCAAACATTTCTTACGAGCAGACATAGACATAGGCCTTTCCAGTGGGGATGAGGACGGACGATACCAAGATGGATGACTAGTCCCAGTACTACTTCTCTTGACCAGACTCAGGTTGTTTATCATGCATTTACATGGGCAAACCGGTAGCTTCGCTGTTTGGGCAACTTGTAACCAAATTCAGCACTAGTAAATTTCGACAGAAATCGCGTTTACCATTTGTACAAATCAGTTCCTTTCACCGAAAAACAACCTCGAAGACCTAAAACTGGTATCAAAGTTGCGATTTTACATATGTAATTCCGTCCGAAAGCCACCTTTTCAGATGTTCCCTTGCTCCTGGAAATTTTCTTCTGGAACGACCCAAAAAGTCGTTTTAACTTCCATTTAGTTTCTAACCAGATTTTCCAGAAACTTTTTGGGAATGGTAAAAACAGCCAAAAGTTCCATGCGAAGTGCCCCTATACTCAATCCCATAACCCATGAAAGGTAATCTCAACCCAGGGATTTTCCCTTTTAAAAAAATGATTTCCTGAAGAAAAAAACCCTGAAGACTAGGTTGCATAAATGATAAACGTTTGGGATATTCACTATTAACTATCATTACCTGCCGATTCTTCGCGGTCCCTGTTCAATCAAATCGAGATTTTTTCTAGCATACTGACTGTATATTTCAACTGTCGGTATATACGGTGTGCCTCCTCGAACGGGGGGGGGGGCAATAAAGCTTATAAAATAGAACCTCTGAATATTGAAAGAGCATAACAGTTTCAGTTATGTCTGAAAATTTTAGTCCAATATAACGAATGTTGTCCGGGAAATTACACGTTAAAAAGTAAAACAATTTACAAAGAATGTATGGCCTATCATTAACTTTTTTGCCACCAGCAAGTTTGCAATTTTTAATTGCTGGTATTTCCTCCAATATTGCTTGCAAAGAGCTGAAATTGCACAAATTGGTCAAGTTAATCAGCTCTTTCAACTTTTGAATTTAGTTCGTATAGAGGGCCATTGCTTCTGTGAGTTAAGTTGTATGCAAATGAGTAAACATGTAAACAATGACGTCAGCAAAGATTCGCCTATATGCTTCAACCTAGATGCTCACACTACGGACTAGGGTGAGGTCTGGGCACAAGATTAATATCAATGCTGTTTTTCTATGTTATAGCTCCAGGGAAGATAGCCAATCTTCGTGTAAAACGCCGGTCAGGATTGGTAGTCCATTTGGCTTGGAATGAAACACGAACAACTATAAACGGCAAACCAGATACGTCTGACATATGTTACTTGATTCGATACAGGGAGCTTGCTAACTCAGCGACAAGGCAAATCAAGCGATACACAAATCAAGCTTCGCTGCATCTCCTTGCAAACTCAAGGTATGCCATAGATGTGCGAGCATACAAGAAATTCATCCCACTTGCGGTTGGACCTTGGTCGGACGAATTAACTCTTCAAACTAATGAATCCGGTGAGTATTGGGCTTCCCACGGTCCGTTTCTAGAAGGTCCAGGTAAATTTTCGGGTCCGAAATCGAATATTCAAATAAAGATCTTATACCAAGGATTTCAGTTAGTACGCAACCCCCAGGGTTTATGGAGAAACCTTTTCCTGGGAAGAAGGATCACTCGCCTACCTGGGCTACCCCAGGCGAGCCAACTTTTCCTTCATTTTCTTACAAAACTTGGCGAACCGTTGAAATGAAAAACAAACTCGGAAAGAAGGATTGCCTTCCTAGTAGGGTCTGGAAGGGGTTTCGCGTGATCCGTGAATTTACCGGTAAACAGAGCGTGAATCGGGAAAACTCATGAAATACAGTCGTGATTCGGGAATCATGGCGCAGAATGAGTGAACATCGATCATTAGCTATTCATGACCGCCAAAGCGGCAAATTCGAATGCACGAGCGCTTTCAATAAGCTCTGAATAAGAGAAGAAAGGGCCTCTTTTGGCTCACCTGCGTTGACAAAACTCATTCGCACGACTTCGTTAGCCCCAAAATTACAAAACCAAGGACGGAATATTGAAAATGAATGATATATCAATGAGTTAAGCAAAAGAAATAAGCGTTTTACGAAGTAGAAGAACTATCACCTTGCACTTGAACATTGCTGAAAACATTTTTTGTATGGAAGCTGACTTTGAGCGCGATTTTCTGGAAACCAGCAACAAAATCCTTTAAACCACGGACGGAATATGTTAGATTGGTCTTTCTTTAAGCAGAGTACGTTTAAACATTTAAAATTTATGGGCAAGAACCACTATCCCTGCGAGTTTGAAAGAGTCTGGTAGAAACGTAGCCTACTTAAGACCAGCAAGCCATTGTTTTAAGTCTAGTAGGAGTAACAATGGCTGTCAAAACTAACAATACGCAATTGAAAACCACTCGGTTATGAAGTAAGCCATTAGCTGTTGCCGCGAACTTTAAAATATCTATAAGCCGCTCGACTAAAATTATTAACCTGATAATCCAAATAATCCAAGCGTATGCGCTTCACTAGAGAAATGAATAGAACAAGTAAAAGTTTACTCATTGACTTAGTAAATATATATAGTTGCGTTCGACGTTCGAGAACGCAACCCCTAATTTGTGTTGGGTGTTTTGTACATTATTGGGTTCCCTGTGCAATTAATAAGGAAGGTTTTTTCGAGATTGCATTCGTCCGTCGTCGTCGACACACATTTGCGTCGCTTTGAAGCGCTTGCTTACGATTTGCCTCACTTTGACGCGCTAACTCATGTGGTGATTCGTGTGTCCTCGACGTTCATCTTTGAAACGTTTGCTGAGGTCAGCTATTCTGTCTTCGTAAATCGTTCATCTTTTAAAAGTGTGCTGAATCTTCGTAAAGCGTACATATTTAAGAGTTTGCTGAAGGTCTACTATCGATCTGTGTTTAATGAATCTTCCAAAGCGTTCATCTTTCAAAATTCTGCTGAAAGTTAACACCCTGAGTAAAATTTTACTTTGGATTAAACCTTCATATTTTTCTTCGGAAAATGCGTGCTACTCCTGGTGCATGCATCAAACCGGGTTGTTTAGCTCGGCGTCCGTTGTGCAGCAAAGTAAATTTACCGGCGAGTTGTGAAGCTCAGCGTCTGTTGTGCCACAAAGTAAATCTACCGAGTTGGGTAGCTACGCGGCCGTAGTGCCCAGAGTAAATCTACCGAGATGTGAAGCTCGGCGGCACCGTTTCATCATGACTTGTGATATTTTCGGCACTGGACAAACGAAAATTTTAGCTCTGTGTTATTTATTCGAAAAAACGTGACCACAGTAGCGCCCCTCAAGCCACTGAAATCAATACACTCGACCAAATTACTGGAAAAGTTATTGACGTGAGCCGCACACACATTCCGCTGAAGGCTTTGATGATTCCCTTGAAACGTGTGAAATTGAGAGGTGTAGTGTAATTAAACCAGTGTTCAAACACAATCATTGTGCCCCGGCATTCACCACAAAAATGTGGTCTTGGGTCGTTCTTTAATATCATCTTAAGTTAAGAAGACTTGCCATTAACGGTTTCCGGCATTTTATAGTAAGTTTCAGTAATTGTCTACATGTGGAATTCCCAACATTAAATAACAATAAGAATAATAACTGCTTTTTAACAGTACCTGGGCCGGGTTGTTCAAAGCTGGGTTGAGATAACCCAGGCGAGGAGGGTCAGTGCTAAATTTGAACTCAGATGTGAAAGCTTCATTTTGCCAACAAGTTGATGATTGGACGCTCTTGAAAATAACTGAGAAAATTATCCAAAGAAAAGTTTTTTACAAAAGAAAAAGAAACCCGGGTTAAGTGCTGATCGGCCCTCAAACAAATGCGCCCTGTTGAACATCTATTGCGCCAGTAAAACAAAAAGTTCTTTTTATACGCCCGAAGCACTCTGGCCAGTGTCTCCTCAAATAACAAGCACTTGAGACGAACCATACGATATCACGCTGATCACTAGCCTTCAAAACCTTTTCATTATCATACACAGTTTAAATCGAGGTTTTGCTGTACGCAACCCTTACGTTCAAAATATGCCATAATCATAGTTATTTATCGCAAGAACCATCCAGCCTTTCCCCTCAACTGCTACCTGCACGCCTAGAAAACATATCGAACGCACTCTCCTAGGCTCCGATTACTCCTAGTAGATATATTATATATTCACTGTGACACCTGATCCTCCAAAACATCGTAGTCCGTGAATCGAGATTTCTACTGATAAAACAGAAATAAGTGTCGTGATGACGAGGCTTCAAAGAGTGAAAACTTGTCGAGCTTCGATTTTATAGCAATAAAATTCATTGCCAGTAAAATTTGTAGTCGTTAAACAAAAAGTAGAGTATTACCAGTTTCATCACCATACTTTTTGATTCAAACCGATCACAAGGTCATTTAAGAATAACTCTTGCCTTAGTAGTCCAGCAATCGCTAAGAATCACTGATGGACTTGATCAGTTCGTTACCTAATCACGTGATTCGTAAAATGACTCCAAAAGGGGGAACGTGATTCGTGAATGTACGGAAATTTAACCCGCGATTCGAGATTCAGTACCCTGGGTGCCAGAGACTTTTCTAGCGCAGTTTGCGGCTTCGCCACTCGTGGCTTCGGCCTACGGCCGAAGATGAGTCAGTAGGGTCACCCTTCTAGCTGGGCAACCGTTTCTCCGTATAAACGCTTTGGCTCGCCCAGCCGGTTCAACTCGGTCGAGCCAAGACAATCAGTACATGGGCGAGCGCTGTTGTCAGTTCTTGGCTTGGGCAATGGGTCAACGTTTTTCTCATCAGAGAGCTTTAGATTCGAGGACGACATTCAATTAAAAGTTTTCTCGTCTATTCTCTAGAAATAGACACCCCGGAAAGATTCTTTGATCGTGAAGGAGATCATTGTTTTTTATTATTATTTTCAGTTCCAAGTAAGCCACCTTCAAATGTCAAAGCTGTTTCCAATACACCCTCCTCGATAACCGTCTCTTGGGACCAAATACCTGGGAATGGACAAAATGGCGTCATTCAAGGATACGTTGTATTTTACCGTGATCAAAGTTCGTCCTTATGGAACGAGAGCGATGTCAAGCTGGATTCTTCCCTCGAACTGACAAATCTGGTAACTGGAAAGCATTACACCGTCTGTGTTGCGGGGTATACGAAAGTGGGACGAGGAGTGAAGTCACCTCAGATACAAAACATTGTTGTTGGAGGTAAAATTTATTTCCTTTGCAAGAAAGGTCCTGTAAAATTGTACCAAACGCATAGTCCCCGTTTTTATGACGCAGATAAAAATTTCATTTACGACTGGATACATTATTACTCCGCCGCTAAGAGCCAGCAATTTTCAAAATTGGGCTAAACAGGTTTTAACTTGATTGGTAATTAGCGCAAACTTACTTTAGGCTCCTACATTCACCATTCACACATTGCCCATAACTAGGCTTTGAGAGACTGTGCTAGAAAAGCAGCAGAACATCCTACTAGTAGTGCTCGTATATTTCAATCAAAAATTATGCCTAGTGTTATTAAATTATGCTCATTTTATTTAAAAAAATGCAGAAATTGCGCTTTTACTTTTTCCTTTAAATTTCCTAAAAACACCTCAATAACTACGGAACAAGCAAGTAAATGACAAACACACTTACCCTATTAACATCTACAAACTTTAAGAGTGCATAATTCATTGTCTGACAACTATATATATAAACAAAAAACGAAGAATTTTACAATCAGCACGCGGACTCCATTTTGGGTAACCGAGCTAGTTATGCGCATGCGTTGAGTCCTATGGGAAGAGTCCTAGGTCACTTCCAAAGGGACCCAGTTTCCATGAATGTGACCATAAGCAGACAAAAAACTCTGGTCAAAAAATCAATAAACGATAATTTTGTGTTGCAAAGCTAATCAAAAGTGCAAATTATACTAGCAGTGCTTTTTTCGGAAGAAAGATGTAAATTATGCTCTTAAAGACAATTATGCTAAAAATTATTCTGGCACAATCTATATCAAAGCCTACCCATAACACACCTTGTTTTCCACCCCACTCCTCGAACCAAAAAAATTTTCATGACCATTACTTCAGTAGTTGCAAATAATACTTATTTTCCTGAAAACAGAAAACAAAAAACCTTCGTTTGGTTCTCTATTGATCTGTACAGTCTGTAAGGTAATATATCCGCGAAGTTCCAATATTGTGATTCGATTCATCTCGATCGCGCTCAAATAGCCTGCATAGCAAGCGTTTCCGCGCGTGTTCGTCGAAAAAGTTGGGACGAGAGTAAAAAATTGCAGTCACCGACGGTTTACTCGAGTTATGTGGGCTTGGAACCTTTTGCCAATTTCACTGCGTAACGGGTCGCGTGCTGGTTGTGTAACTTGCTTTTTACGGGTTTTTTTGTATTGTTTAGGCCAACGAAGAACCACGAAAAAGACCGTCATGCCAACAACACGTAAGTATTGTATTGTTCAGAATTTTACTTAATTAATCATACATTTCATTCTTTGATTTTCAGTTGCCCTAAGTTGCAATTTTATCGTTGTGCGACACGGCTTTGCCAGTGGGTATGATGTGATCGTGAAATTACCCGTGAATACGACATTCGAATAAACAATGAGGAGTGGGGGCTCTGTACAAGTCACTTGTGAAAGTCTCGAAATCTGCACTTGTATATTCTTAAAATTCACTCTTTGGGCAACACGCAAGGCAACGCGTCCAGTTTCAAACTTTGCGCAAAAACTCCTACCAGCACGCAACAGCATGCAGCAGGGTGTGGACGCAACATGTAACATCCAACAATGTTGCGAGTTTTTGGGCAACAATCTTGCGTCTGTTTGCACGGGGCTCAAAAGATATCATTCTTAAACACAGAGCCAGATACATGAAGGAGTTAAAGTAACTTTAAGCTGTCATTGATTACTTTCTTTTTAAGGTCTTCGCTACTGCTGCTTTCTTTATCAGCCTCCCCATGCATAGCCCTGAGCGGTAGCTCGATGGCGTAAATATTTGCGGTCCGTCCTGATAACTGTATTAAAAAATCTTACCAACATTTATAATTTACAACTGACGTACCTTAATGAGACGACAAATTTTTCCGCCGTCTCAAATGGGATTCCTCCAGAGACAATCGCTCTAAATAAATCACCAGGTTAATATTTGAAGGCTTTCGAAGCTCAATGAAATTAATTTCTTAGCCTGATTTTTTTCACAGTAATATCAACAAGCACAATGAAGAAAACAACAAAGCTGAGTTCCAAGTCTTGTACATTAACTCCAAAAACAGGTAAGTGCTGCGTATGAATGCAAGTCTATATAAGGCCTAGGCCAATCGTCGAACTTCTCATGAGACCGCGAACCAAACTCTGATTTAGGTTGACCTAAATTGAGATCGTCTGTTGGGTCAGACGTCGAACTTAGGACGCCTCGAAACAATCAACTGAATCAGACCAAAAAGTAATTTTAGGCGGCCAGTGATAAATTTTCTCCCGAACGAGGTTAGATACACATTTCAAATTTCGCATTTATCAGTTCAGTTCATCACATGTGAAGATCGACGTTTGTCCGGGAGATGATCTTTAGACGTTCTATCCGTCTAAAGCAGACGGATAGAACGTGTTGGACGTTGCAAACTTATTCAGACAACTTAACTGGGCCGGAAGTCGAAATTTTCATGAACTTAACTCCCTAAGTTTCATAAGTTTGGTTCGTCTCGCGAAAAGTTGGACGTTTGGCCTAGGCCTAACAGTTCACGTGAATATCTTTAAAGCTTCTCTCAGGTTACCAAAACAACAGTCCTGAACGAAAGATGAAAACGTAGTATCAAACTGCGGTTAGGTGTTATAAAAAAAAAAGTTTTTAACAGTCCTGATCGAAAGATGAAAACGTTGTGTCAAACTGCGGTTAGTGTTATGCAGCTGGTCCCCGATTTTCCCCGCCCCCATCTTCTTGACATGTTTAAACTTCTCATTTTTCTCAATGATCCCTGTTCCTTACAGTTTTATCGCACACGCCTAAGAGAGCAATAACAAAACCGTCCAAAACAAGAGCTCCAGAACTTATTAGCACATTACCAGGTCAGTGGATCATTGATTCTCCTCTCAGAAATAAATTGTTATGTATCACTTACATTATTTCCCTGAATGGCCATATACTGAATTAAGGGGGAATATACCGGTATTTAAAATTCGTACTTAACCGCCAGATCCAAATGTCGGGGTTTGAAAGAAGTATACTACTGATTAGTGGGCTGGGGGGGGGGGACTGTTTGGTCTGCCTCCCATCCCTTCCCATTAAAAACAAGTAGTATTGAGCAGGAGAAGTTGGGGATCAATTAAGTTTTCTGGGAAACCGACCACCTACCCCTCCCCTAAGTCAACATTAACACTTACTTCTCACATAGCACAAAATCGTGACTTAGGGGAGGGGTAGGTGGTCAGTCAACCAGTCATTGATTCCGCCATTTGGCCATGAATGAAAAACGATTGCAATGGTGTGGATACATGTTGCTGCTTTGAGGTATCGAGTGAACCAAAATCTTCCGCTGGCAATAAATAAGGTCTGTTTCAGGATATTTAAATGTGTTTATATTGCTTACACTATGTTTGGCCACCCAAGTCTGATTTGAAGTATTCTAGCGAGGATTGTCTCTGTTACAGGTACGGTCTTTTCTCGAGTCGCTAAAACAACAAAGTCTACTGATTTCAAACCAGTTGAGGAAACAAAAACAGCAGCTTTTACGTATCAATCAACGCCTTCAGCTGCACTGGTCGGGAATCTAAAGGGTATTGTGGCCAATTTTTTTACTAGCTTTTTTCTCACTGAAAATTGTTGGGACGCCGTCATACTTCCCCAATTCGGATGTGGGAAGAATTTCGCAAATTGCTGAAAAAACGAACATAAAGCTCATCTCAATTTCGCAGTTGTGAAAATAGGGACTTGCACAAATACAGATTTTTCAATTCCAACGTCTTGTCAGAGGATGGGTGACTTCTTTCCTCTTCTCAGTTTTCCCATCAAAATGTCTAACATTGTGTACTAGATGTGTTAGAACATGATATATTCTTTCCCGTAGCCTGCGTTGCTAAAAGGATAAGCGAGCGAGTTCTGTAGAAGCCAGGCTAGTGCTGTAGTATTGGCGGCAGAGCAGCGAGAAGATACTGAGGAAATCAAATTGAAATCCCCCGCTCGGACAGTGGTCTGACAAAATACCACAGTGGTAACAGTGCCAGCTACGCAGGCAACATTAATTTTATCATCACTTTCTTCTTGATAAATGCCGGGGACAATGCAGCGACTATTTTCAAGGTGTCACCAGTAACTGTCCTAAATAACTTTTATTTTACTTTCTGTCGTTTATAGCTGAGAACGATTCGAAATCTGGCTTCGGGAGCAAGATTCTCTTGATTGGAGTATCAGCAGCTGGTGGTCTTTTGTTGCTTATAATATTAATACTTGTCATCGTCTTGGCAAGACGGCGCACGCGCAAGAGGAGACAGCATGAAAATGGCGAAACTCCACTGCAGGTTAGTTACACAAGAGAAAGATCAAATGACGTAGTCATGAGGGGTATTTCTAGCATTAGATGCGGGCCCCCGCAGTCTCAGCTTCACCTCGCTGGTGAAGCTACGACGGAGCGATTGCTACCAAATTTGCCCCACGATGCAGGTCAAGATGCGGTGGCCAAGTTCAAACCTAGAGGTAGTTTTGCCAGAGCGAAGGCCGAAAATACCACTCTTTTACCAACTGAAGATTATTCTGAAGAAAGCAAGTTGCGCGTTCATTTTAATGAAGGCCAAGGGAAAGTCAAAGAGGGCAGCGCTGGGCGATTGTATGACACTATCGGGTGTCCCCCTGGAAACAGCAAAAACGCATTAAAATGTGATGTCAGACAACGGTGTGAAGCCAGTGCTTCTCCGCAAGGACACTTTTATCAAAATGTACGAGAGTCTGAACACTTATACGACACCCTTAACAAATTCAGGTAGGAACGGCCATATGAAAATACCAGGGTTTTGTCAAATCCTCGGGGAAATAACAGTGATAAGGACGATATGAGAAGATATGAGCCAACACCATTTACATAAAAATAGAACGGTTTACGTCCAGAGGTCTTTATTATTGTTACAAATAATGTTTGCACGTGTGCTCCAGCCGTAACTCAAAGAAGAAACCACTCTCAAGGTGGAAGTGAACAAATTCGTATGCCCGGAATAAACGATATTATTATATTTTCTTAATAACAAGCTTTAATTTTTTTCAGTGTAGAGCTTTATTTATTGTCATTCAAGTTCATTTAGGATATCAATTCAACGAGGACAGACGGCAAATTGTAGGCCTACTCTGGGACCTTAAGTCGCCGTAATTTTAGGCGACTTAAGGGGATTTAAGGCGACTTTAGGCGATTTAAGGCGACTTTAGGTGAATTAAGGAGAAAAAGGTGACATTTAGGTGAGTTACATGTTAGTGAATATGTTGCAGTTAATTTTTAATTTCAGTTAATTTTTGGTTTTCCTTTGTTTTAAATTCATTAGCATACATAACCATACCCAGTAACGATGGAAAAATAAAAATTAACTGAAATAAAAATGAACTACAACATATACAAAATCAAAATCTGATAACACTACCTCTCTAGGGACACAATGTTGTAGCATAAGTTAATTAAGTCTTGAAGACATCTACATTAGTCTTCCAAATTTTCAACAATCTCAGCTACCTAATATTTTGAACATTAAATATCAAGGTAGCTTGTGTTGCAGGTGTATTCTAACCGTGGTTAGTAACATTTGCAAAGCAGCTCTAATATCCTTGTTCTGGGCCCTGATGCACTAAATGAATTACCAGCATTTTGAGTTCCCCTTCAACATGATTGGCAAATGGACAATGGCATTTTTAACAGTCCAGTCCTGGCATGTTCTCTAATCCTGATACACACACAGGGGGCCCAGAACTAGGATTTTGCCACTGTTTTGCAGATGGACTTAACCCATAGTTTAGTTCTATCTGTGGCACAGGCTAATATCAAGGGTGTTGGTTTAGTATTACATTAGCAGAGACAAAATCTGAGTTAGAAGCAACCAAAAGGGTAAATTTTCTCTTGGTCTTTAAATGCATTATTTCATAATATAAGGGACAAAAAAATCAATGGTTCCTGCATTTCTTTTTCCAAAAAATAAAACCCTAAAAGTAGAGTATTTCAATACATCTCTGTAAAATACTGTGAGCTGGTTTGCAGCAAAAACTTTATATTGAAATGTCTTTTTTTTCATAATTTGACAACAAACATTTAAGTAATTAATTTAAAACATCTAAAATCACTTATCGATATCGCACATTATGGAAATGACGATCCCCATTGTATGTCTTGGCAGTTGCTCTGCCAATGTTTGTCCCCACACGTTTGGCTAAGAGGATGTTTTTCCAATTGAATTCAAAACAAAAAGTTTGTAGTTCTCGCCGTATATATATTGCTCCTTTCCTGTCTCAGTCAAACAAAACACTTCCAAATACTTGCTTCGCTAGTGAACCGTACTCTCTTATCCATGGTCTCTCTGGAAACTTTCCAGTCGGGATGATTTCATGAGAGCATTTATGCACCAGCAGAAACAACTAAGCTTAGCTTCAACCAACCTCGCTCGGTCTGTTCCACGCGGCAGCGTTTACGCTCTTAGCACAAAAGGAAGCATTATGCGTCATGTTTAAACCGGTGGCAGTACCAGGTGTAAACGTTTCCATTATTATGTCAGAAATTTCCATTTAAAACGAGATCTTTAAACGAAAACGCGAGGTACAACATTCTATCCGCCATTTTGCTTCTCCCAGAGTTCCACTGCAGTCGCAAGCTAATTTCCATGGTTTCTCGGTCCCGCCCTCTCCCCGCCTCCAGACCACTTAGTCACGTGATCAAAACACACTGCTTTCTGGGCGGCCATAACGTGGAGGAAAGAACAGTATTATTTCGCTTTTCAACGTTCTTCATCAATAATGGTCGATTATATCAAATCGTTTGGCAGGGAGCAATCACGACAACATAAACAAAGAGCAGTATTACGCACCTTCGATGTACAAAGCTTGAATTTCTGTCTGGAAGGGAAGACCTAAAGAGACGACTGTACAAGCTAAGCTAAGTGTTCAAGTTTATAAGAGTGATTGTGTTTCTGTCAATGATAGATGGATATAATTCGACGGTAAATACAGATCAGAGGTTGTGTGCTGGAGAAAAAACTTATCATTAGTTACTCTTAAAATCTGGGTCGGTAATTTACATGGACACTTTTTTCGATTGACCTTTAGACTTGTATTAACTACCAGAAAATTTAGATTAATGTTGTGGCGGCAATAATTGTTTTTTTTTTCTCCCTTCAACCTACCTGTATTGATCTTAGTTACTTGAAATGTCTTTCAATGTTGGACTCTCACAAAGCAGTAGAAAAGAGTTTTAACTATATTTTGTTCATGGTGCAAAGAAAGTCAGCTTTACAGCTTGCCTAGCATACACTAGCCTGAAAGCCATGTTTTAACTAACCCCAATTTTTTTTATGAATGGGACTGATTACAGTTCTTCTGTAATCTGAATTCCCTAAAAAACTTTACTTGCCAGCCAGGCAAGTTAAAAACGCAGTTCACTAGCCCAATCATAAAATCCAGTACCCCAGGGCTATTGCCTGGACACTACTCTGTCTACTCTCTTTGCACACTGTTTAATGTAATTTAGCTAGAACTTGAACCTTTGAATGCCTTCTTAAACAATATTTTTACTCAGAAATATGAGACAAACCTCTCGGATGAAATTAATAAAATACCTGTACAAGTGACTGGATAAAGTTGTGTACTATATGTTGTCATTTTTGCATAAACAATACAGGAATGATTATTCTTGTATTGCTTACGACTAATTATTAAGTGTAGTAAATTGTGTAAGGTAATTAAATGTATAAATCAGAGGGATGGAGAGGAAATTAATGGGTCTTAAGTCACCGTGGGAGTTTTTTTTGGGGGTTGGGGTGGGTCTGTGGCTAATATTATTGAACATGGGTTATTACACACTTTATGAGAAATCATGCATTCTGGAAATAGAAAACTAAAAAAGTAATAACTACAAGACCATTTGAACCTCGTTAAGATTTGAATGATTTAGTGACTTAAGGAAACTAAAGGTGACTTTAGGCGACTTAAGGCGATTTTAGGCGACTTAAGGCGATTTTAGGCGA